>NW_027414153.1:0-153526 GCF_964106895.1 Numenius arquata
CATAGGGTTCCGTAGAGCTTCGTAGGTTCCCTAGAGGCCTCTGGAGTACCGTAGGAGCCAGTAGTGTTCCGTAGGGTCCTCTAGGGTTGAGTAAGTTCCCGCTGGAGTCTGTAGGAATCCGTGGGATTCTGTAAGGTTCTGGAGGGTTCTGCAGGGTTCCGTAGGGGCCCGTAGAGTTCCGTAGTGGCTGGTAAAGTTCCCTAGGGCCCTGTACCGTTCTGTAACTGCCTGCAAGGGTCTTTAGGCTTCCGTAGGGGCTGGTAGGGTTCCATAAAGTTCCGTGGGTTCCTGCAGAGTTCTGCAAGTGCCCGCAAGGGCCTGTAGGGGCGCACAGTGTTTCTGCCAGGTTCCGTAGAGTTCCGTAGGGGCCATATTTTTCTGTAGTGGCTGGTAGTATTCTGTAGGGGTCTGTAGGTTTCCGTAGGCGCCTACAGTGTTCTGTAGGAGCCCATAGGGTTTTAGTGAGGTTCCGTTGTGTTGCTAAGGGTCTTGTAGAGTGCTGTCGGGTCCTGGAGTATTCTGTAGGGTTCCAGAGGGGCTCGTAGGGTTCCGTCGAAATCTGTAGGGTTCCCTAGGGGCCCATAGAGTCCCGTAGATTTCCGTAGGGACCTGTAGGGTTGTGTAAGTGCTCGCAGGGGTTGGTAGGAGCTTGTAGGGTTCCATAAGTTTCCAGAGGGTTGTGTAGGGTTCCGTAGGGGCCTGTGGTGTTCCCTAGGGGCCTATAGAGTCTCGTACGGTTCCGTAGGGGCCTGTGGTGTTCCCTAGGGGCCTGTAGAGTCTCGTACAGTTCCGTAGGGTCCTGTAGGTTTCCATAAGCGCCCGCAAAGGTCTGAATGGGCCCGTACTGTTCCGTAAGGATCCATAGGGCTCCGTAGAGCTTCGTAGGTTCCCTAGAGGCCTCTGGAGTACCGCAGGAGCCAGTAGTGTTCTGTAGGCGCCCGTAGGGTTCCTTCCATAGGAGCTGGCAGTGTTCCGTAGGGTCCTCTAGGGTTGAGTAAGTGCCCGCAGGAGTCTGTAGGAATCCGTGGGATTCTGTAAGGTTCTGGAGGGTTCTGCAGGGTTCCGTAGGGGCCCGTAGAGTTCCGTAGTGGCTGGTAAAGTTCCGTAGGGCCCTGTGGGGTTCTGTATGGACCTGTAGGGTTCCGTAGGGGCCTGCAGTGTTCTGTAAGTGCCCGTAGGTGTCTGTACGGGTCTGTAGGGTTCCGTAGGCACCTGCAGTATTCTGTAGGAGCCCATAGGGTTTTAGTGAGGTTCCGTTGTGTTGCTAAGGGTCTTGTAGAGTGCTGTCGGGTCCTGGAGTATTCTGTAGGGTTCCAGAGGGGCTGGTAGGGTTCCGTCGAAATCTGAAGGGTTCCCTAGGGGCCCGTAGAGTCCCGTAGATTTCCGTAGGGACCTGTAGGGTTGTGTAAGTGCCCGCAGAAGTCTGTAGGAGTCTGTGGGATTCTGTAAGGTTCCGGAGGGTTCTGCAGGGTTCCGTAGGGGCCCGTAGAGTTCCGTAGTGGCTGGTAAAGTTCCGTAGGGCCCTGTGGGGTTCTGTATGGACCTGTAGGGTTCCGTAGGGGCCTGCAGGGTTCCGTAAGTGCCCGCAGGTGTCTGTAGGGTTCCGTAGGGGTCTGTAGGGTTCCGTAGGCACCTGCAGTGTTCTGTAGGAGCCCATAGGGTTTTAGTGAGGTTCCGTTGTGTTGCTAAGGGTCTTGTAGAGTGCTGTCGGGTCCTGGAGTATTCTGTAGGGTTCCAGAGGGCCTCCTAGGGTTCCATCGAAATCTATAGGGTTCCCTAGGGGCCCATAGAGTCCCGTAGATTTCCGTAGGGACCTGTAGGGTTGTGTAAGTGCTCGCAGGGGTTGGTAGGAGCTTGTAGGGTTCCATAAGTTTCCAGAGGGTTGTGTAGGGTTCCGTAGGGGCCTGTGGTGTTCCCTAGGGGCCTGTAGAGTCTCGTACAGTTCCGTAGGGTCCTGTAGGTTTCCATAAGCGCCCGCAGAGGTCTGAATGGGCTCGTACTGTTCCGTAAGGATCCATAGGGCTCCGTAGAGCTTCGTAGGTTCCCTAGAGGCCTCTGGAGTACCGCAGGAGCCAGTAGTGTTCTGTAGGGGCCCGTAGGGTTCCTTCCATAGGAGCTGGCAGTGTTCCGTAGGGTCCTCTAGGGTTGAGTAAGTGCCCGCAGGAGTCTGTAGGAATCCGTGGGATTCTGTAAGGTTCTGGAGGGTTCTGCAGGGTTCCGTAGGGGCCCGTAGAGTTCCGTAGTGGCTGGTAAAGTTCCGTAGGGCCCTGTGGGGTTCTGTATGGACCTGTACGGTTCCGTAGGGGCCTGCAGTGTTCTGTAAGTGCCCGTAGGTGTCTGTACGGGTCTGTAGGGTTCCGTAGGCACCTGCAGTATTCTGTAGGAGCCCATAGGGTTTTAGTGAGGTTCCGTTGTGTTGCTAAGGGTCTTGTAGAGTGCTGTCGGGTCCTGGAGTATTCTGTAGGGTTCCAGAGGGGCTGGTAGGGTTCCGTCGAAATCTGAAGGGTTCCCTAGGGGCCCATAGAGTCCCGTAGATTGCCGTAGGGACCTGTAGGGTTGTGTAAGTGCCCGCAGGGGTTGGTAGGAGCTTGTAGGGTTCCATAAGTTTCCAGAGGGTTGTGTAGGGTTCCGTAGGGGCCTGTGGTGTTCCCTAAGGGCCTGTAGAGTCTCGTACGGTTCCGTAGGGGCCTGTGGTGTTCCCTAGGGGCCTGTAGAGTCTCGTACAGTTCCGTAGGGTCCTGTAGGTTTCCATAAGCGCCCGCAGAGGTCTGAAGGGGCCCGTACTGTGCCGTAAGGATCCATAGGGCTCCGTAGAGCTTCGTAGGTTCCCTAGAGGCCTCTGGAGTACCGCAGGAGCCAGTAGTGTTCTGTAGGGGCCCGTAGGGTTCCTTCCATAGGAGCTGGCAGTGTTCCGTAGGGTCCTCTAGGGTTGAGTAAGTGCCCGCAGGAGTCTGTAGGAATCCGTGGGATTCTGTAAGGTTCTGCAGGGTTCTGTAGGGGCCCGTAGAGTTCCGTAGTGGCTGGTAAAGTTCCGTAGGGCCCTGTGGGGTTCTGTATGGACCTGTAGGGTTCCGTAGGGGCCTGCGGTGTTCTGTAAGTGCCCGTAGGTGTCTGTACGGGTCTGTAGGGTTCCGTAGGCACCTGCAGTATTCTGTAGGAGCCCATAGGGTTTTAGTGAGGTTCCGTTGTGTTGCTAAGGGTCTTGTAGAGTGCTGTCGGGTCCTGGAGTATTCTGTAGGGTTCCAGAGGGGCTGGTAGGGTTCCGTCGAAATCTGAAGGGTTCCCTAGGGGCCCGTAGAGTCCCATAGATTTCCGTAGGGGCCTGTAGGGTTGTGTAAGTGCCCGCAGGGGTTGGTAGGAGCTTGTAGGGTGCCATATGTTTCCGGAGGGTTGTGTAGGGTTCCGTAGGGGCCTGTGGTGTTCCCTAGGGGCCTGTAGAGTCTCGTACAGTTCCGTAGGGTCCTGTAGGTTTCCATAAGCGCCCGCAGAGGTCTGAATGGGCCCGTACTGTTCCGTAAGGATCCATAGGGTTCCGTAGAGCTTCGTAGGTTCCCTAGAGGCCTCTGGAGTACCGCAGGAGCCAGTAGTGTTCTGTAGGGGCCCGTAGGGTTCCTTCCATAGGAGCTGGCAGTGTTCCGTAGGGGCCTGTAGGGTTGTTTAAGTGCCCGCAGAAGTCTGTAGGAGTCTGTGGTATTCTGTAAGGTTCTGGAGGGTTCTGCAGGGTTCCGTAGGGGCCCGTAGAGTTCCGTAGTGGCTGGTAAAGTTCCCTAGGGCCCTGTACCGTTCCGTAACTGCCTGCAAGGGTCTTTAGGCTTCCGTAGGGGCTGGTAGGGTTCCATAAAGCTCCGTGGGGCACTGTGGGGTTCTGTATGGATTTGTAGGGTTCCATAGCGGCCTGCAGTGTTCTGTAAGTGCCCGCAGGTGTCTGTAGGGTTCCGTAGGGGTCTCTAGGGTTCCGTAGGCACCTGCAGTGTTCTGTAGGAGCCCATAGGGTTTTAGTGAGGTTCTGTTGTGTTGCTAAGGGTCTTGTAGAGTGCTGTCGGGTCCTGGAGTATTCTGTAGGGTTCCAGAGGGCCTCCTAGGGTTCCATCGAAATCTATAGGGTTCCCTAGGGGCCCATAGAGTCACGTAGATTTCCGTAGGGACCTGTAGGGTTGTGTAAGTGCTCGCAGGGGTTGGTAGGAGCTTGTAGGGTTCCATAAGTTTCCAGAGGGTTGTGTAGGGTTCCGTAGGGGCCTGTGGTGTTCCCTAGGGGCCTGTAGAGTCTCGTACGGTTCCGTAGGGGCCTGTGGTGTTCCCTAGGGGCCTGTAGAGTCTCGTACAGTTCCGTAGGGTCCTGTAGGTTTCCATAAGTGCCCGCAGAGGTCTGAAGGGGCCCGTACTGTTCCGTAAGGATCCATAGGGCTCCGTAGAGCTTCGTAGGTTCCCTAGAGGCCTGTGGAGTACCGCAGGAGCCAGTAGTGTTCTGTAGGGGCCCGTAGGGTTCCTTCCATAGGGGCTGGCAGTGTTCCGTAGGGGCCTGTAGGGTTGTGTAAGTGCCCGCAGAAGTCTGTAGGAGTCTGTGGGATTCTGTAAGGTTCCGGAGGGTTCTGCAGGGTTCCGTAGGGGCCCGTAGAGTTCCGTAGTGGCTGGTAAAGTTCCGTAGGGCCCTGTGGGGTTCTGTATGGACCTGTAGGGTTCCGTAGGGGCCTGCAGTGTTCTGTAAGTGCCCGTAGGTGTCTGTACAGGTCTGTAGGGTTCCGTAGGCACCTGCAGTATTCTGTAGGAGCCCATAGGGTTTTAGTGAGGTTCCGTTGTGTTGCTAAGGGTCTTGTAGAGTGCTGTCGGGTCCTGGAGTATTCTGTAGGGTTCCAGAGGGGCTCGTAGGGTTCCGTCGAAATCTGTAGCGTTCCCTAGGGGCCCATAGAGTCCCGTAGATTGCCGTAGGGACCTGTAGGGTTGTGTAAGTGCTTGCAGGGGTTGGTAGGAGCTTGTAGGGTTCCACAAGTTTCCAGAGGGTTGTGTAGGGTTCCGTAGGGGCCTGTGGTGTTCCCTAAGGGCCTGTAGAGTCTCGTACGGTTCCGTAGGGGCCTGTGGTGTTCCCTAGGGGCCTGTAGAGTCTCGTACAGTTCCGTAGGGTCCTGTAGGTTTCCATAAGCGCCCGCAGAGGTCTGAATGGGCCCGTACTGTTCCGTAAGGATCCATAGGGCTCCGTAGAGCTTCGTAGGTTCCCTAGAGGCCTCTGGAGTACCGCAGGAGCCAGTAGTGTTCTGTAGGGGCCCGTAGGGTTCCTTCCATAGGAGCTGGCAGTGTTCCGTAGGGTCCTCTAGGGTTGAGTAAGTGCCCGCAGGAGTCTGTAGGAATCCGTGGGATTCTGTAAGGTTCTGCAGGGTTCTGCAGGGTTCCGTAGGGGCCCGTAGAGTTCCGTAGTGTCTGGTAAAGTTCCCTAGGGCCCTGTACCGTTCCGTAACTGCCTGCAAGGGTCTTTAGGCTTCCGTAGGGGCTGGTAGGGTTCCATAAAGTTCCGTGGGGCACTGTGGGGTTCTTTATGGACCTGTAGGGTTCCGTAGGGGCCTGCAGTGTTCTGTAAGTGCCCGCAGGTGTCTGTAGGGTTCCGTAGGGGTCTGTAGGGTTCCGTAGGCACCTGCAGTGTTCTGTAGGAGCCCATAGGGTTTTAGTGAGGTTCTGTTGTGTTGCTAAGGGTCTTGTAGAGTGCTGTCGGGTCCTGGAGTATTCTGTAGGGTTCCAGAGGGCCTCCTAGGGTTCCATCGAAATCTATAGGGTTCCCTAGGGGCCCATAGAGTCCCGTAGATTTCCGTAGGGACCTGTAGGGTTGTGTAAGTGCCCGCAGAAGTCTGTAGGAGTCTGTGGGATTCTGTAAGGTTCCGGAGGGTTCTGCAGGGTTCCGTAGGGGCCCGTAGAGTTCCGTAGTGGCTGGTAAAGTTCCGTAGGGCCCTGTGGGGTTCTGTATGAACCTGTAGGGTTCCGTAGGGGCCTGCAGGGTTCCGTAAGTGCCCACAGGTGTCTGTAGGGTTCCGTAGGGGTCTGTAGGGTTCCGTAGGCACCTGCAGTGTTCTGTAGGAGCCCATAGGGTTTTAGTGAGGTTCCGTTGTGTTGCTAAGGGTCTTGTAGAGTGCTGTCGGGTCCTGGAGTATTCTGTAGGGTTCCAGAGGGCCTCCTAGGGTTCCATCGAAATCTATAGGGTTCCCTAGGGGCCCATAGAGTCCCGTAGATTTCCGTAGGGACCTGTAGGGTTGTGTAAGTGCTCGCAGGGGTTGGTAGGAGCTTGTAGGGTTCCATAAGTTTCCAGAGGGTTGTGTAGGGTTCCGTAGGGGCCTGTGGTGTTCCCTAGGGGCCTGTAGAGTCTCGTACAGTTTCGGTAGGGTCCTGTAGGTTTCCATAAGTGCCCGCAGAGGTCTGAAGGGGCCCGTACTGTGCCGTAAGGATCCATAGGGTTCCGTAGAGCTTCGTAGGTTCCCTAGAGGCCTCTGGAGTACCGTAGGAGCCAGTAGTGTTCCGTAGGGTCCTCTAGGGTTGAGTAAGTTCCCGCTGGAGTCTGTAGGAATCCGTGGGATTCTGTAAGGTTCTGGAGGGTTCTGCAGGGTTCCGTAGGGGCCCGTAGAGTTCCGTAGTGGCTGGTAAAGTTCCCTAGGGCCCTGTACCGTTCTGTAACTGCCTGCAAGGGTCTTTAGGCTTCCGTAGGGGCTGGTAGGGTTCCATAAAGTTCCGTGGGTTCCTGCAGAGTTCTGCAAGTGCCCGCAAGGGCCTGTAGGGGCGCACAGTGTTTCTGCCAGGTTCCGTAGAGTTCCGTAGGGGCCATATTTTTCTGTAGTGGCTGGTAGTATTCTGTAGGGGTCTGTAGGTTTCCGTAGGCGCCTACAGTGTTCTGTAGGAGCCCATAGGGTTTTAGTGAGGTTCCGTTGTGTTGCTAAGGGTCTTGTAGAGTGCTGTCGGGTCCTGGAGTATTCTGTAGGGTTCCAGAGGGGCTCGTAGGGTTCCGTCGAAATCTGTAGCGTTCCCTAGGGGCCCATAGAGTCCCGTAGATTTCCATAGGGACCTGTAGGGTTGTGTAAGTGCTCGCAGGGGTTGGTAGGAGCTTGTAGGGTTCCATAAGTTTCCAGAGGGTTGTGTAGGGTTCCGTAGGGGCCTGTGGTGTTCCCTAGGGGCCTATAGAGTCTCGTACGGTTCCGTAGGGGCCTGTGGTGTTCCCTAGGGGCCTGTAGAGTCTCGTACAGTTCCGTAGGGTCCTGTAGGTTTCCATAAGCGCCCGCAAAGGTCTGAATGGGCCCGTACTGTTCCGTAAGGATCCATAGGGCTCCGTAGAGCTTCGTAGGTTCCCTAGAGGCCTCTGGAGTACCGCAGGAGCCAGTAGTGTTCTGTAGGCGCCCGTAGGGTTCCTTCCATAGGAGCTGGCAGTGTTCCGTAGGGTCCTCTAGGGTTGAGTAAGTGCCCGCAGGAGTCTGTAGGAATCCGTGGGATTCTGTAAGGTTCTGGAGGGTTCTGCAGGGTTCCGTAGGGGCCCGTAGAGTTCCGTAGTGGCTGGTAAAGTTCCGTAGGGCCCTGTGGGGTTCTGTATGGACGTGTAGGGTTCCGTAGGGGCCTGCAGTGTTCTGTAAGTGCCCGTAGGTGTCTGTACGGGTCTGTAGGGTTCCGTAGGCACCTGCAGTATTCTGTAGGAGCCCCTAGGGTTTTAGTGAGGTTCCGTTGTGTTGCTAAGGGTCTTGTAGAGTGCTGTCGGGTCCTGGAGTATTCTGTAGGGTTCCAGAGGGGCTGGTAGGGTTCCGTCGAAATCTGAAGGGTTCCCTAGGGGCCCGTAGAGTCCCGTAGATTTCCGTAGGGACCTGTAGGGTTGTGTAAGTGCCCGCAGAAGTCTGTAGGAGTCTGTGGGATTCTGTAAGGTTCCGGAGGGTTCTGCAGGGTTCCGTAGGGGCCCGTAGAGTTCCGTAGTGGCTGGTAAAGTTCCATAGGGCCCTGTGGGGTTCTGTATGGACCTGTAGGGTTCCGTAGGGGCCTGCAGGGTTCCGTAAGTGCCCGCAGGTGTCTGTAGGGTTCCGTAGGGGTCTGTAGGGTTCCGTAGGCACCTGCAGTGTTCTGTAGGAGCCCATAGGGTTTTAGTGAGGTTCCGTTGTGTTGCTAAGGGTCTTGTAGAGTGCTGTCGGGTCCTGGAGTATTCTGTAGGGTTCCAGAGGGCCTCCTAGGGTTCCATCGAAATCTATAGGGTTCCCTAGGGGCCCATAGATTCCCGTAGATTTCCGTAGGGACCTGTAGGGTTGTGTAAGTGCTCGCAGGGGTTGGTAGGAGCTTGTAGGGTTCCATAAGTTTCCAGAGGGTTGTGTAGGGTTCCGTAGGGGCCTGTGGTGTTCCCTAGGGGCCTGTAGAGTCTCGTACAGTTCCGTAGGGTCCTGTAGGTTTCCATAAGCGCCCGCAGAGGTCTGAATGGGCTCGTACTGTTCCGTAAGGATCCATAGGGCTCCGTAGAGCTTCGTAGGTTCCCTAGAGGCCTCTGGAGTACCGCAGGAGCCAGTAGTGTTCTGTAGGGGCCCGTAGGGTTCCTTCCATAGGAGCTGGCAGTGTTCCGTAGGGTCCTCTAGGGTTGAGTAAGTGCCCGCAGGAGTCTGTAGGAATCCGTGGGATTCTGTAAGGTTCTGGAGGGTTCTGCAGGGTTCCGTAGGGGCCCGTAGAGTTCCGTAGTGGCTGGTAAAGTTCCGTAGGGCCCTGTGGGGTTCTGTATGGACCTGTACGGTTCCGTAGGGGCCTGCAGTGTTCTGTAAGTGCCCGTAGGTGTCTGTACGGGTCTGTAGGGTTCCGTAGGCACCTGCAGTATTCTGTAGGAGCCCATAGGGTTTTAGTGAGGTTCTGTTGTGTTGCTAAGGGTCTTGTAGAGTGCTGTCGGGTCCTGGAGTATTCTGTAGGGTTCCAGAGGGCCTCATAGGGTTCCATCGAAATCTATAGGGTTCCCTAGAAGCCCATAGAGTCCCGTAGATTTCGGTAGGGACCTGTAGGGTTGTGTAAGTGCTCGCAGGGGTTGGTAGGAGCTTGTAGGGTTCCATAAGTTTCCAGAGGGTTGTGTAGGGTTCCGTAGGGGCCTGTGGTGTTCCCTAGGGGCCTGTAGAGTCTCTAACGGTTCCGTAGGGGCCTGTGGTGTTCCCTAGGGGCCTGTAGAGTCTCGTACAGTTCCGTAGGGTCCTGTAGGTTTCCATAAGTGCCCGCAGAGGTCTGAAGGGGCCCGTACTGTTCCGTAAGGATCCATAGGGCTCCGTAGAGCTTCGTAGGTTCCCTAGAGGCCTGTGGAGTACCGCAGGAGCCAGTAGTGTTCTGTAGGGGCCCGTAGGGTTCCTTCCATAGGGGCTGGCAGTGTTCCGTAGGGGCCTGTAGGGTTGTGTAAGTGCCCGCAGAAGTCTGTAGGAGTCTGTGGGATTCTGTAAGGTTCCGGAGGGTTCTGCAGGGTTCCGTAGGGGCCCGTAGAGTTCCGTAGTGGCTGGTAAAGTTCCGTAGGGCCCTGTGGGGTTCTGTATGGACCTGTAGGGTTCCGTAGGGGCCTGCAGTGTTCTGTAAGTGCCCGTAGGTGTCTGTACAGGTCTGTAGGGTTCCGTAGGCACCTGCAGTATTCTGTAGGAGCCCATAGGGTTTTAGTGAGGTTCCGTTGTGTTGCTAAGGGTCTTGTAGAGTGCTGTCGGGTCCTGGAGTATTCTGTAGGGTTCCAGAGGGGCTCGTAGGGTTCCGTCGAAATCTGTAGGGTTCCCTAGGGGCCCATAGAGTCCCGTAGATTGCCGTAGGGACCTGTAGGGTTGTGTAAGTGCTTGCAGGGGTTGGTAGGAGCTTGTAGGGTTCCACAAGTTTCCAGAGGGTTGTGTAGGGTTCCGTAGGGGCCTGTGGTGTTCCCTAAGGGCCTGTAGAGTCTCGTACGGTTCCGTAGGGGCCTGTGGTGTTCCCTAGGGGCCTGTAGAGTCTCGTACAGTTCCGTAGGGTCCTGTAGGTTTCCATAAGCGCCCGCAGAGGTCTGAATGGGCCCGTACTGTTCCGTAAGGATCCATAGGGCTCCGTAGAGCTTCGTAGGTTCCCTAGAGGCCTCTGGAGTACCGCAGGAGCCAGTAGTGTTCTGTAGGGGCCCGTAGGGTTCCTTCCATAGGAGCTGGCAGTGTTCCGTAGGGTCCTCTAGGGTTGAGTAAGTGCCCGCAGGAGTCTGTAGGAATCCGTGGGATTCTGTAAGGTTCTGCAGGGTTCTGCAGGGTTCCGTAGGGGCCCGTAGAGTTCCGTAGTGTCTGGTAAAGTTCCCTAGGGCCCTGTACCGTTCCGTAACTGCCTGCAAGGGTCTTTAGGCTTCCGTAGGGGCTGGTAGGGTTCCATAAAGTTCCGTGGGGCACTGTGGGGTTCTTTATGGACCTGTAGGGTTCCGTAGGGGCCTGCAGTGTTCTGTAAGTGCCCGCAGGTGTCTGTAGGGTTCCGTAGGGGTCTGTAGGGTTCCGTAGGCACCTGCAGTATTCTGTAGGAGCCCATAGGGTTTTAGTGAGGTTCCGTTGTGTTGCTAAGGGTCTTGTAGAGTGCTGTCGGGTCCTGGAGTATTCTGTAGGGTTCCAGAGGGCCTCCTAGGGTTCCATCGAAATCTATAGGGTTCCCTAGGGGCCCATAGAGTCCCGTAGATTTCCGTAGGGACCTGTAGGGTTGTGTAAGTGCTCGCAGGGGTTGGTAGGAGCTTGTAGGGTTCCATAAGTTTCCAGAGGGTTGTGTAGGGTTCCGTAGGGGCCTGTGGTGTTCCCTAGGGGCCTGTAGAGTCTCGTACAGTTTCGGTAGGGTCCTGTAGGTTTCCATAAGTGCCCGCAGAGGTCTGAAGGGGCCCGTACTGTGCCGTAAGGATCCATAGGGTTCCGTAGAGCTTCGTAGGTTCCCTAGAGGCCTCTGGAGTACCGTAGGAGCCAGTAGTGTTCCGTAGGGTCCTCTAGGGTTGAGTAAGTTCCCGCTGGAGTCTGTAGGAATCCGTGGGATTCTGTAAGGTTCTGGAGGGTTCTGCAGGGTTCCGTAGGGGCCCGTAGAGTTCCGTAGTGGCTGGTAAAGTTCCCTAGGGCCCTGTACCGTTCCGTAACTGCCTGCAAGGGTCTTTAGGCTTCCGTAGGGGCTGGTAGGGTTCCATAAAGTTCCGTGGGTTCCTGCAGAGTTCTGCAAGTGCCCGCAAGGGCCTGTAGGGGCGCACAGTGTTTCTGCCAGGTTCCGTAGAGTTCCGTAGGGGCCATATTTTTCTGTAGTGGCTGGTAGTATTCTGTAGGGGTCTGTAGGTTTCCGTAGGCGCCTACAGTGTTCTGTAGGAGCCCATAGGGTTTTAGTGAGGTTCCGTTGTGTTGCTAAGGGTCTTGTAGAGTGCTGTCGGGTCCTGGAGTATTCTGTAGGGTTCCAGAGGGGCTCGTAGGGTTCCGTCGAAATCTGTAGCGTTCCCTAGGGGCCCATAGAGTCCCGTAGATTTCCATAGGGACCTGTAGGGTTGTGTAAGTGCTCGCAGGGGTTGGTAGGAGCTTGTAGGGTTCCATAAGTTTCCAGAGGGTTGTGTAGGGTTCCGTAGGGGCCTGTGGTGTTCCCTAGGGGCCTATAGAGTCTCGTACGGTTCCGTAGGGGCCTGTGGTGTTCCCTAGGGGCCTGTAGAGTCTCGTACAGTTCCGTAGGGTCCTGTAGGTTTCCATAAGCGCCCGCAAAGGTCTGAATGGGCCCGTACTGTTCCGTAAGGATCCATAGGGCTCCGTAGAGCTTCGTAGGTTCCCTAGAGGCCTGTGGAGTACCGCAGGAGCCAGTAGTGTTCTGTAGGCGCCCGTAGGGTTCCTTCCATAGGAGCTGGCAGTGTTCCGTAGGGTCCTCTAGGGTTGAGTAAGTGCCCGCAGGAGTCTGTAGGAATCCGTGGGATTCTGTAAGGTTCTGGAGGGTTCTGCAGGGTTCCGTAGGGGCCCGTAGAGTTCCGTAGTGGCTGGTAAAGTTCCGTAGGGCCCTGTGGGGTTCTGTATGGACCTGTAGGGTTCCGTAGGGGCCTGCGGTGTTCTGTAAGTGCCCGTAGGTGTCTGTACGGGTCTGTAGGGTTCCGTAGGCACCTGCAGTATTCTGTAGGAGCCCATAGGGTTTTAGTGAGGTTCCGTTGTGTTGCTAAGGGTCTTGTAGAGTGCTGTCGGGTCCTGGAGTATTCTGTAGGGTTCCAGAGGGGCTGGTAGGGTTCCGTCGAAATCTGAAGGGTTCCCTAGGGGCCCGTAGAGTCCCATAGATTTCCGTAGGGGCCTGTAGGGTTGTGTAAGTGCCCGCAGGGGTTGGTAGGAGCTTGTAGGGTGCCATATGTTTCCGGAGGGTTGTGTAGGGTTCCGTAGGGGCCTGTGGTGTTCCCTAGGGGCCTGTAGAGTCTCGTACAGTTCCGTAGGGTCCTGTAGGTTTCCATAAGCGCCCGCAGAGGTCTGAATGGGCCCGTACTGTTCCGTAAGGATCCATAGGGTTCCGTAGAGCTTCGTAGGTTCCCTAGAGGCCTCTGGAGTACCGCAGGAGCCAGTAGTGTTCTGTAGGGGCCCGTAGGGTTCCTTCCATAGGAGCTGGCAGTGTTCCGTAGGGGCCTGTAGGGTTGTTTAAGTGCCCGCAGAAGTCTGTAGGAGTCTGTGGTATTCTGTAAGGTTCTGGAGGGTTCTGCAGGGTTCCGTAGGGGCCCGTAGAGTTCCGTAGTGGCTGGTAAAGTTCCCTAGGGCCCTGTACCGTTCCGTAACTGCCTGCAAGGGTCTTTAGGCTTCCGTAGGGGCTGGTAGGGTTCCATAAAGCTCCGTGGGGCACTGTGGGGTTCTGTATGGATTTGTAGGGTTCCATAGCGGCCTGCAGTGTTCTGTAAGTGCCCGCAGGTGTCTGTAGGGTTCCGTAGGGGTCTGTAGGGTTCCGTAGGCACCTGCAGTGTTCTGTAGGAGCCCATAGGGTTTTAGTGAGGTTCTGTTGTGTTGCTAAGGGTCTTGTAGAGTGCTGTCGGGTCCTGGAGTATTCTGTAGGGTTCCAGAGGGCCTCCTAGGGTTCCATCGAAATCTATAGGGTTCCCTAGGGGCCCATAGAGTCCCGTAGATTTCCGTAGGGACCTGTAGGTTTGTGTAAGTGCCCGCAGAAGTCTGTAGGAGTCTGTGGGATTCTGTAAGGTTCCGGAGGGTTCTGCAGGGTTCCGTAGGGGCCCGTAGAGTTCCGTAGTGGCTGGTAAAGTTCCGTAGGGCCCTGTGGGGTTCTGTATGGACCTGTAGGGTTCCGTAGGGGCCTGCAGTGTTCTCTAAGTGCCCGTAGGTGTCTGTACAGGTCTGTAGGGTTCCGTAGGCACCTGCAGTGTTCTGTAGGAGCCCATAGGGTTTTAGTGAGGTTCCGTTGTGTTGCTAAGGGTCTTGTAGAGTGCTGTCGGGTCCTGGAGTATTCTGTAGGGTTCCAGAGGGGCTCGTAGGGTTCCGTCGAAATCTGTAGGGTTCCCTAGGGGCCCATAGAGTCCCGTAGATTGCCGTAGGGACCTGTAGGGTTGTGTAAGTGCTTGCAGGGGTTGGTAGGAGCTTGTAGGGTTCCACAAGTTTCCAGAGGGTTGTGTAGGGTTCCGTAGGGGCCTGTGGTGTTCCCTAAGGGCCTGTAGAGTCTCGTACGGTTCCGTAGGGGCCTGTGGTGTTCCCTAGGGGCCTGTAGAGTCTCGTACAGTTCCGTAGGGTCCTGTAGGTTTCCATAAGTGCCCGCAGAGGTCTGAATGGGCCCGTACTGTTCCGTAAGGATCCATAGGGCTCCGTAGAGCTTCGTAGGTTCCCTAGAGGCCTCTGGAGTACCGCAGGAGCCAGTAGTGTTCTGTAGGGGCCCGTAGGGTTCCTTCCATAGGAGCTGGCAGTGTTCCGTAGGGTCCTCTAGGGTTGAGTAAGTGCCCGCAGGAGTCTGTAGGAATCCGTGGGATTCTGTAAGGTTCTGCAGGGTTCTGCAGGGTTCCGTAGGGGCCCGTAGAGTTCCGTAGTGTCTGGTAAAGTTCCCTAGGGCCCTGTACCGTTCCGTAACTGCCTGCAAGGGTCTTTAGGCTTCCGTAGGGGCTGGTAGGGTTCCATAAAGTTCCGTGGGGCACTGTGGGGTTCTTTATGGACCTGTAGGGTTCCGTAGGGGCCTGCAGTGTTCTGTAAGTGCCCGCAGGTGTCTGTAGGGTTCCGTAGGGGTCTGTAGGGTTCCGTAGGCACCTGCAGTGTTCTGTAGGAGCCCATAGGGTTTTAGTGAGGTTCTGTTGTGTTGCTAAGGGTCTTGTAGAGTGCTGTCGGGTCCTGGAGTATTCTGTAGGGTTCCAGAGGGCCTCCTAGGGTTCCATCGAAATCTATAGGGTTCCCTAGGGGCCCATAGAGTCCCGTAGATTTCCGTAGGGACCTGTAGGGTTGTGTAAGTGCCCGCAGAAGTCTGTAGGAGTCTGTGGGATTCTGTAAGGTTCCGGAGGGTTCTGCAGGGTTCCGTAGGGGCCCGTAGAGTTCCGTAGTGGCTGGTAAAGTTCCGTAGGGCCCTGTGGGGTTCTGTATGAACCTGTAGGGTTCCGTAGGGGCCTGCAGGGTTCCGTAAGTGCCCACAGGTGTCTGTAGGGTTCCGTAGGGGTCTGTAGGGTTCCGTAGGCACCTGCAGTGTTCTGTAGGAGCCCATAGGGTTTTAGTGAGGTTCCGTTGTGTTGCTAAGGGTCTTGTAGAGTGCTGTCGGGTCCTGGAGTATTCTGTAGGGTTCCAGAGGGCCTCCTAGGGTTCCATCGAAATCTATAGGGTTCCCTAGGGGCCCATAGAGTCCCGTAGATTTCCGTAGGGACCTGTAGGGTTGTGTAAGTGCTCGCAGGGGTTGGTAGGAGCTTGTAGGGTTCCATAAGTTTCCAGAGGGTTGTGTAGGGTTCCGTAGGGGCCTGTGGTGTTCCCTAGGGGCCTGTAGAGTCTCGTACAGTTTCGGTAGGGTCCTGTAGGTTTCCATAAGTGCCCGCAGAGGTCTGAAGGGGCCCGTACTGTGCCGTAAGGATCCATAGGGTTCCGTAGAGCTTCGTAGGTTCCCTAGAGGCCTCTGGAGTACCGTAGGAGCCAGTAGTGTTCCGTAGGGTCCTCTAGGGTTGAGTAAGTTCCCGCTGGAGTCTGTAGGAATCCGTGGGATTCTGTAAGGTTCTGGAGGGTTCTGCAGGGTTCCGTAGGGGCCCGTAGAGTTCCGTAGTGGCTGGTAAAGTTCCCTAGGGCCCTGTACCGTTCCGTAACTGCCTGCAAGGGTCTTTAGGCTTCCGTAGGGGCTGGTAGGGTTCCATAAAGTTCCGTGGGTTCCTGCAGAGTTCTGCAAGTGCCCGCAAGGGCCTGTAGGGGCGCACAGTGTTTCTGCCAGGTTCCGTAGAGTTCCGTAGGGGCCATATTTTTCTGTAGTGGCTGGTAGTATTCTGTAGGGGTCTGTAGGTTTCCGTAGGCGCCTACAGTGTTCTGTAGGAGCCCATAGGGTTTTAGTGAGGTTCCGTTGTGTTGCTAAGGGTCTTGTAGAGTGCTGTCGGGTCCTGGAGTATTCTGTAGGGTTCCAGAGGGGCTCGTAGGGTTCCGTCGAAATCTGTAGCGTTCCCTAGGGGCCCATAGAGTCCCGTAGATTTCCATAGGGACCTGTAGGGTTGTGTAAGTGCTCGCAGGGGTTGGTAGGAGCTTGTAGGGTTCCATAAGTTTCCAGAGGGTTGTGTAGGGTTCCGTAGGGGCCTGTGGTGTTCCCTAGGGGCCTGTAGAGTCTCGTACAGTTCCGTAGGGTCCTGTAGGTTTCCATAAGTGCCCGCAGAGGTCTGAAGGGGCCCGTACTGTTCCGTAAGGATCCATAGGGCTCCGTAGAGCTTCGTAGGTTCCCTAGAGGCCTCTGGAGTACCGCAGGAGCCAGTAGTGTTCTGTAGGCGCCCGTAGGGTTCCTTCCATAGGAGCTGGCAGTGTTCCGTAGGGTCCTCTAGGGTTGAGTAAGTGCCCGCAGGAGTCTGTAGGAATCCGTGGGATTCTGTAAGGTTCTGGAGGGTTCTGCAGGGTTCCGTAGGGGCCCGTAGAGTTCCGTAGTGGCTGGTAAAGTTCCATAGGGCCCTGTGGGGTTCTGTATGGACCTGTAGGGTTCCGTAGGGGCCTGCAGGGTTCCGTAAGTGCCCGCAGGTGTCTGTAGGGTTCCGTAGGGGTCTGTAGGGTTCCGTAGGCACCTGCAGTGTTCTGTAGGAGCCCATAGGGTTTTAGTGAGGTTCCGTTGTGTTGCTAAGGGTCTTGTAGAGTGCTGTCGGGTCCTGGAGTATTCTGTAGGGTTCCAGAGGGCCTCATAGGGTTCCATCAAAATCTATAGGGTTCCCTAGGGGCCCATAGAGTCCCGTAGATTTCCGTAGGGACCTGTAGGGTTGTGTAAGTGCTCGCAGGGGTTGGTAGGAGCTTGTAGGGTTCCATAAGTTTCCAGAGGGTTGTGTAGGGTTCCGTAGGGGCCTGTGGTGTTCCCTAGGGGCCTGTAGAGTCTCGTACAGTTCCGTAGGGTCCTGTAGGTTTCCATAAGCACCTGCAGAGGTCTGAAGGGGCCTGTACTGTGCCGTAAGGATCCATAGGGTTCCGTAGAGCTTCGTAGGTTCCCTAGAGGCCTCTGGAGTACCGCAGGAGCCAGCAGTGTTCTGTAGGCGCCCGTAGGGTTCCTTCCATAGGAGCTGGCAGTGTTCCGTAGGGTCCTCTAGGGTTGAGTAAGTGCCCGCAGGAGTCTGTAGGAATCCGTGGGATTCTGTAAGGTTCTGGAGGGTTCTGCAGGGTTCCGTAGGGGCCCGTAGAGTTCCGTAGTGGCTGGTAAAGTTCCCTAGGGCCCTGTACCGTTCTGTAACTGCCTGCAAGGGTCTTTAGGCTTCCGTAGGGGCTGGTAGGGTTCCATAAAGTTCCGTGGGTTCCTGCAGAGTTCTGCAAGTGCCCGCAAAGGCCTGTAGGGGCCCACAGTGTTTCTGCCAGGTTCCGTAGAGTTCCGTAGGGGCCATATTTTTCTGTAGTGGCTGGTAGTATTCTGTAGGGGTCTGTAGGTTTCCGTAGGCGCCTACAGTGTTCTGTAGGAGCCCATAGGGTTTTAGTGAGGTTCCGTTGTGTTGCTAAGGGTCTTGTAGAGTGCTGTCGGGTCCTGGAGTATTCTGTAGGGTTCCAGAGGGGCTCGTAGGGTTCCGTCGAAATCTGTAGGGTTCCCTAGGGGCCCATAGAGTCCCGTAGATTTCCATAGGGACCTGTAGGGTTGTGTAAGTGCTCGCAGGGGTTGGTAGGAGCTTGTAGGGTTCCATAAGTTTCCAGAGGGTTGTGTAGGGTTCCGTAGGGGCCTGTGGTGTTCCCTAAGGGCCTATAGAGTCTCGTACGGTTCCGTAGGGGCCTGTGGTGTTCCCTAGGGGCCTGTAGAGTCTCGTACAGTTCCGTAGGGTCCTGTAGGTTTCCATAAGCGCCCGCAAAGGTCTGAATGGGCCCGTACTGTTCCGTAAGGATCCATAGGGCTCCGTAGAGCTTCGTAGGTTCCCTAGAGGCCTCTGGAGTACCGCAGGAGCCAGTAGTGTTCTGTAGGGGCCCGTAGGGTTCCTTCCATAGGAGCTGGCAGTGTTCCGTAGGGTCCTCTAGGGTTGAGTAAGTGCCCGCAGGAGTCTGTAGGAATCCGTGGGATTCTGTAAGGTTCTGCAGGGTTCCGTAGGGGCCCGTAGAGTTCCGTAGTGGCTGGTAAAGTTCCGTAGGGCCCTGTGGGGTTCTGTATGGACCTGTAGGGTTCCGTAGGGGCCTGCAGGGTTCCGTAAGTGCCCGCAGGTGTCTGTAGGGTTCCGTAGGGGTCTCTAGGGTTCCGTAGGCACCTGCAGTGTTCTGTAGGAGCCCATAGGGTTTTAGTGAGGTTCCGTTGTGTTGCTAAGGGTCTTGTAGAGTGCTGTCGGGTCCTGGAGTATTCTGTAGGGTTCCAGAGGGCCTCCTAGGGTTCCATCGAAATCTATAGGGTTCCCTAGGGGCCCATAGAGTCCCGTAGATTGCCGTAGGGACCTGTAGGGTTGTGTAAGTGCTCGCAGGGGTTGGTAGGAGCTTGTAGGGTTCCATAAGTTTCCAGAGGGTTGTGTAGGGTTCCGTAGGGGCCTGTGGTGTTCCCTAGGGGCCTGTAGAGTCTCGTACGGTTCCGTAGGGGCCTGTGGTGTTCCCTAGGGGCCTGTAGAGTCTCGTACAGTTCCGTAGGGTCCTGTAGGTTTCCATAAGTGCCCGCAGAGGTTTGAATGGGCCCGTACTGTTCCGTAAGGATCCATAGGGCTCCGTAGAGCTTCGTAGGTTCCCTAGAGGCCTGTGGAGTACCGCAGGAGCCAGTAGTGTTCTGTAGGGGCCCGTAGGGTTCCTTCCATAGGGGCTGGCAGTGTTCCGTAGGGGCCTCTAGGGTTGTGTAAGTGCCCGCAGAAGTCTGTAGGAGTCTGTGGGATTCTGTAAGGTTCTGGAGGGTTCTGCAGGGTTCCGTAGGGGCCCGTAGAGTTCCGTAGTGGCTGGTAAAGTTCCGTAGGGCCCTGTGGGGTTCTGTATGGACCTGTAGGGTTCCGTAGGGGCCTGCAGTGTTCTGTAAGTGCCCGTAGGTGTCTGTACGGGTCTGTAGGGTTCCATAGGCACCTGCAGTATTCTGTAGGAGCCCATAGGGTTTTAGTGAGGTTCCGTTGTGTTGCTAAGGGTCTTGTAGAGTGCTGTCGGGTCCTGGAGTATTCTGTAGGGTTCCAGAGGGGCTGGTAGGGTTCCGTCGAAATCTGAAGGGTTCCCTAGGGGCCCGTAGAGTCCCATAGATTTCCGTAGGGGCCTGTAGGGTTGTGTAAGTGCCCGCAGGGGTTGGTAGGAGCTTGTAGGGTGCCATATGTTTCCAGAGGGATTTGTAGGGTTCCGTAGGGGCCTGTGGTGTTCCCTAGGGGCCTGTAGAGTCTCGTACAGATCCGTAGGGTCCTGTAGGTTTCCATAAGCGCCCGCAGAGGTCTAAAGGGGCCCGTACTGTGCCGTAAGGATCCATAGGGTTCCGTAGAGCTTCGTAGGTTCCCTAGAGGCCTCTGGAGTACCGCAGGAGCCAGTAGTGTTCTGTAGGGGCCCGTAGGGTTCCTTCCATAGGAGCTGGCAGTGTTCCGTAGGGTCCTCTAGGGTTGAGTAAGTGCCCGCAGGAGTCTGTAGGAATCCGTGGGATTCTGTAAGGTTCTGGAGGGTTCTGCAGGGTTCCGTAGGGGCCCGTAGAGTTCCGTAGTGGCTGGTAAAGTTCCCTAGGGCCCTGTACCGTTCTGTAACTGCCTGCAAGGGTCTTTAGGCTTCCGTAGGGGCTGGTAGGGTTCCATAAAGTTCCGTGGGTTCCTGCAGAGTTCTGCAAGTGCCCGCAAGGGCCTGTAGGGGCCCACAGTGTTTCTGCCAGGTTCCGTAGAGTTCCGTAGGGGCCATATTTTTCTGTAGTGGCTGGTAGTATTCTGTAGGGGTCTGTAGGTTTCCGTAGGCGCCTACAGTGTTCTGTAGGAGCCCATAGGGTTTTAGTGAGGTTCCGTTGTGTTGCTAAGGGTCTTGAAGAGTGCTGTCGGGTCCTGGAGTATTCTGTAGGGTTCCAGAGGGGCTCGTAGGGTTCCATCGAAATCTATAGGGTTCCCTAGGGGCCCATAGAGTCCCGTAGATTTCCATAGGGACCTGTAGGGTTGTGTAAGTGCTCGCAGGGGTTGGTAGGAGCTTGTAGGGTTCCATAAGTTTCCAGAGGGTTGTGTAGGGTTCCGTAGGGGCCTGTGGTGTTCCCTAAGGGCCTGTAGAGTCTCGTACGGTTTAGTAGGGGCCTGTGGTGTTCCCTAGGGGCCTGTAGAGTCTCGTACAGTTCCGTAGGGTCCTGTAGGTTTCCATAAGTGCCCGCAGAGGTCTGAAGGGGCCCGTACTGTTCCGTAAGGATCCATAGGGCTCCGTAGAGCTTCGTAGGTTCCCTAGAGGCCTCTGGAGTACCGCAGGAGCCAGTAGTGTTCTGTAGGGGCCCGTAGGGTTCCTTCCATAGGGGCTGGCAGTGTTCCGTAGGGGCCTCTAGGGTTGTGTAAGTGCCCGCAGAAGTCTGTAGGAGTCTGTGGGATTCTGTAAGGTTCTGGAGGGTTCTGCAGGGTTCCGTAGGGGCCCGTAGAGTTCCGTAGTGGCTGGTAAAGTTCCGTAGGGCCCTGTGGGGTTCTGTATGAACCTGTAGGGTTCCGTAGGGGCCTGCAGTGTTCTGTAAGTGCCCGTAGGTGTCTGTACGGGTCTGTAGGGTTCCGTAGGCACCTGCAGTATTCTGTAGGAGCCCATAGGGTTTTAGTGAGGTTCCGTTGTGTTGCTAAGGGTCTTGTAGAGTGCTGTCGGGTCCTGGAGTATTCTGTAGGGTTCCAGAGGGGCTCGTAGGGTTCCGTCGAAATCTGTAGGGTTCCCTAGGGGCCCATAGAGTCCCGTAGATTGCCGTAGGGACCTGTAGGGTTGTGTAAGTGCTTGCAGGGGTTGGTAGGAGCTTGTAGGGTTCCACAAGTTTCCAGAGGGTTGTGTAGGGTTCCGTAGGGGCCTGTGGTGTTCCCTAAGGGCCTGTAGAGTCTCGTACGGTTCCGTAGGGGCCTGTGGTGTTCCCTAGGGGCCTGTAGAGTCTCGTACAGTTCCGTAGGGTCCTGTAGGTTTCCATAAGTGCCCGCAGAGGTCTGAATGGGCCCGTACTGTTCCGTAAGGATCCATAGGGCTCCGTAGAGCTTCGTAGGTTCCCTAGAGGCCTCTGGAGTACCGCAGGAGCCAGTAGTGTTCTATAGGGGCCCGTAGGGTTCCTTCCATAGGAGCTGGCAGTGTTCCGTAGGGTCCTCTAGGGTTGAGTAAGTGCCCGCAGGAGTCTGTAGGAATCCGTGGGATTCTGTAAGGTTCTGCAGGGTTCTGCAGGGTTCCGTAGGGGCCCGTAGAGTTCCGTAGTGTCTGGTAAAGTTCCCTAGGGCCCTGTACCGTTCCGTAACTGCCTGCAAGGGTCTTTAGGCTTCCGTAGGGGCTGGTAGGGTTCCATAAAGTTCCGTGGGGCACTGTGGGGTTCTTTATGGACCTGTAGGGTTCCGTAGGGGCCTGCAGTGTTCTGTAAGTGCCCGCAGGTGTCTGTAGGGTTCCGTAGGGGTCTGTAGGGTTCCGTAGGCACCTGCAGTGTTCTGTAGGAGCCCATAGGGTTTTAGTGAGGTTCTGTTGTGTTGCTAAGGGTCTTGTAGAGTGCTGTCGGGTCCTGGAGTATTCTGTAGGGTTCCAGAGGGCCTCCTAGGGTTCCATCGAAATCTATAGGGTTCCCTAGGGGCCCATAGAGTCCCGTAGATTTCCGTAGGGACCTGTAGGGTTGTGTAAGTGCCCGCAGAAGTCTGTAGGAGTCTGTGGGATTCTGTAAGGTTCCGGAGGGTTCTGCAGGGTTCCGTAGGGGCCCGTAGAGTTCCGTAGTGGCTGGTAAAGTTCCGTAGGGCCCTGTGGGGTTCTGTATGAACCTGTAGGGTTCCGTAGGGGCCTGCAGGGTTCCGTAAGTGCCCACAGGTGTCTGTAGGGTTCCGTAGGGGTCTGTAGGGTTCCGTAGGCACCTGCAGTGTTCTGTAGGAGCCCATAGGGTTTTAGTGAGGTTCCGTTGTGTTGCTAAGGGTCTTGTAGAGTGCTGTCGGGTCCTGGAGTATTCTGTAGGGTTCCAGAGGGCCTCCTAGGGTTCCATCGAAATCTATAGGGTTCCCTAGGGGCCCATAGAGTCCCGTAGATTTCCGTAGGGACCTGTAGGGTTGTGTAAGTGCTCGCAGGGGTTGGTAGGAGCTTGTAGGGTTCCATAAGTTTCCAGAGGGTTGTGTAGGGTTCCGTAGGGGCCTGTGGTGTTCCCTAGGGGCCTGTAGAGTCTCGTACAGTTTCGGTAGGGTCCTGTAGGTTTCCATAAGTGCCCGCAGAGGTCTGAAGGGGCCCGTACTGTGCCGTAAGGATCCATAGGGTTCCGTAGAGCTTCGTAGGTTCCCTAGAGGCCTCTGGAGTACCGTAGGAGCCAGTAGTGTTCCGTAGGGTCCTCTAGGGTTGAGTAAGTTCCCGCTGGAGTCTGTAGGAATCCGTGGGATTCTGTAAGGTTCTGGAGGGTTCTGCAGGGTTCCGTAGGGGCCCGTAGAGTTCCGTAGTGGCTGGTAAAGTTCCCTAGGGCCCTGTACCGTTCCGTAACTGCCTGCAAGGGTCTTTAGGCTTCCGTAGGGGCTGGTAGGGTTCCATAAAGTTCCGTGGGTTCCTGCAGAGTTCTGCAAGTGCCCGCAAGGGCCTGTAGGGGCGCACAGTGTTTCTGCCAGGTTCCGTAGAGTTCCGTAGGGGCCATATTTTTCTGTAGTGGCTGGTAGTATTCTGTAGGGGTCTGTAGGTTTCCGTAGGCGCCTACAGTGTTCTGTAGGAGCCCATAGGGTTTTAGTGAGGTTCCGTTGTGTTGCTAAGGGTCTTGTAGAGTGCTGTCGGGTCCTGGAGTATTCTGTAGGGTTCCAGAGGGCCTCATAGGGTTCCATCGAAATCTATAGGGTTCCCTAGGGGCCCATAGAGTCCCGTAGATTTCCGTAGGGACCTGTAGGGTTGTGTAAGTGCTCGCAGGGGTTGGTAGGAGCTTGTAGGGTTCCATAAGTTTCCAGAGGGTTGTGTAGGGTTCCGTAGGGGCCTGTGGTGTTCCCTAGGGGCCTGTAGAGTCTCGTACGGTTCCGTAGGGGCCTGTGGTGTTCCCTAGGGGCCTGTAGAGTCTCGTACAGTTCCGTAGGGTCCTGTAGGTTTCCATAAGTGCCCGCAGAGGTCTGAATGGGCCCGTACTGTTCCGTAAGGATCCATAGGGCTCCGTAGAGCTTCGTAGGTTCCCTAGAGGCCTCTGGAGTACCGCAGGAGCCAGTAGTGTTCTGTAGGCGCCCGTAGGGTTCCTTCCATAGGCGCTGGCAGTGTTCCGTAGGGTCCGGCGCTGGCAGTGTTCCGTAGGGTCCTCTAGGGTTGAGTAAGTGCCCGCAGGAGTCTGTAGGAATCCGTGGGATTCTGTAAGGTTCTGGAGGGTTCTGCAGGGTTCCGTAGGGGCCCGTAGAGTTCCGTAGTGGCTGGTAAAGTTCCATAGGGCCCTGTGGGGTTCTGTATGGACCTGTAGGGTTCCGTAGGGGCCTGCAGGGTTCCGTAAGTGCCCGCAGGTGTCTGTAGGGTTCCGTAGGGGTCTGTAGGGTTCCGTAGGCACCTGCAGTGTTCTGTAGGAGCCCATAGGGTTTTAGTGAGGTTCCGTTGTGTTGCTAAGGGTCTTGTAGAGTGCTGTCGGGTCCTGGAGTATTCTGTAGGGTTCCAGAGGGCCTCATAGGGTTCCATCAAAATCTATAGGGTTCCCTAGGGGCCCATAGAGTCCCGTAGATTTCCGTAGGGACCTGTAGGGTTGTGTAAGTGCTCGCAGGGGTTGGTAGGAGCTTGTAGGGTTCCATAAGTTTCCAGAGGATTGTGTAGGGTTCCGTAGGGGCCTGTGGTGTTCCCTAGGGGCCTGTAGAGTCTCGTACAGTTCCGTAGGGTCCTGTAGGTTTCCATAAGCACCTGCAGAGGTCTGAAGGGGCCTGTACTGTGCCGTAAGGATCCATAGGGTTCCGTAGAGCTTCGTAGGTTCCCTAGAGGCCTCTGGAGTACCGCAGGAGCCAGCAGTGTTCTGTAGGCGCCCGTAGGGTTCCTTCCATAGGAGCTGGCAGTGTTCCGTAGGGTCCTCTAGGGTTGAGTAAGTGCCCGCAGGAGGCTGTAGGAATCCGTGGGATTCTGTAAGGTTCTGGAGGGTTCTGCAGGGTTCTGTAGGGGCCCGTAGAGTTCCGTAGTGTCTGGTAAAGTTCCGTAGGGCCCTGTGGGGTTCTGTATGGACCTGTAGGGTTCCGTAGGGGCCTGCAGTGTTCTGTAAGTGCCCGTAGGTGTCTGTACGGGTCTGTAGGGTTCCGTAGGCACCTGCAGTATTCTGTAGGAGCCCATAGGGTTTTAGTGAGGTTCCGTTGTGTTGCTAAGGGTCTTGTAGAGTGCTGTCGGGTCCTGGAGTATTCTGTAGGGTTCCAGAGGGGCTGGTAGGGTTCCGTCGAAATCTGAAGGGTTCCCTAGGGGCCCGTAGAGTCCCATAGATTTCCGTAGGGGCCTGTAGGGTTGTGTAAGTGCCCGCAGGGGTTGGTAGGAGCTTGTAGGGTGCCATATGTTTCCGGAGGGTTGTGTAGGGTTCCGTAGGGGCCTGTGGTGTTCCCTAGGGGCCTGTAGAGTCTCGTACAGTTCCGTAGGGTCCTGTAGGTTTCCATAAGCGCCCGCAGAGGTCTGAATGGGCTCGTACTGTTCCGTAAGGATCCATAGGGCTCCGTAGAGCTTCGTAGGTTCCCTAGAGGCCTCTGGAGTACCGCAGGAGCCAGTAGTGTTCTGTAGGGGCCCGTAGGGTTCCTTCCATAGGAGCTGGCAGTGTTCCGTAGGGTCCTCTAGGGTTGAGTAAGTGCCCGCAGGAGTCTGTAGGAATCCGTGGGATTCTGTAAGGTTCCGGAGGGTTCTGCAGGGTTCCGTAGGGGCCCGTAGAGTTCCGTAGTGGCTGGTAAAGTTCCGTAGGGCCCTGTGGGGTTCTGTATGGACCTGTAGGGTTCCGTAGGGGCCTGCAGTGTTCTGTAAGTGCCCGTAGGTGTCTGTACGGGTCTGTAGGGTTCCGTAGGCACCTGCAGTATTCTGTAGGAGCCCATAGGGTTTTAGTGAGGTTCTGTTGTGTTGCTAAGGGTCTTGTAGAGTGCTGTCGGGTCCTGGAGTATTCTGTAGGGTTCCAGAGGGCCTCATAGGGTTCCATCGAAATCTATAGGGTTCCCTAGAAGCCCATAGAGTCCCGTAGATTTCCGTAGGGACCTGTAGGGTTGTGTAAGTGCTCGCAGGGGTTGGTAGGAGCTTGTAGGGTTCCATAAGTTTCCAGAGGGTTGTGTAGGGTTCCGTAGGGGCCTGTGGTGTTCCCTAGGGGCCTGTAGAGTCTCGTACGGTTCCGTAGGGGCCTGTGGTGTTCCCTAGGGGCCTGTAGAGTCTCGTACAGTTCCGTAGGGTCCTGTAGGTTTCCATAAGTGCCCGCAGAGGTCTGAATGGGCCCGTACTGTTCCGTAAGGATCCATAGGGCTCCGTAGAGCTTCGTAGGTTCCCTAGAGGCCTCTGGAGTACCGCAGGAGCCAGTAGTGTTCTGTAGGCGCCCGTAGGGTTCCTTCCATAGGAGCTGGCAGTGTTCCGTAGGGTCCTCTAGGGTTGAGTAAGTGCCCGCAGGAGGCTGTAGGAATCCGTGGGATTCTGTAAGGTTCTGGAGGGTTCTGCAGGGTTCCGTAGGGGCCCGTAGAGTTCCATAGTGGCTGGTAAAGTTCCCTAGGGCCCTGTACCGTTCCGTAACTGCCTGCAAGGGTCTTTAGGCTTCCGTAGGGGCTGGTAGGGTTCCATAAAGTTCCGTGGGTTCCTGCAGAGTTCTGCAAGTGCCCGCAAGGGCCTGTAGGGGCCCACAGTGTTTCTGCCAGGTTCCGTAGAGTTCCGTAGGGGCCATATTTTTCTGTAGTGGCTGGTAGTATTCTGTAGGGGTCTGTAGGTTTCCGTAGGCGCCTACAGTGTTCTGTAGGAGCCCATAGGGTTTTAGTGAGGTTCCGTTGTGTTGCTAAGGGTCTTGTAGAGTGCTGTCGGGTCCTGGAGTATTCTGTAGGGTTCCAGAGGGCCTCATAGGGTTCCATCGAAATCTATAGGGTTCCCTAGGGGCCCATAGAGTCCCGTAGATTTCCGTAGGGACCTGTAGGGTTGTGTAAGTGCTCGCAGGGGTTGGTAGGAGCTTGTAAGGTTCCATAAGTTTCCAGAGGGTTGTGTAGGGTTCCGTAGGGGCCTGTGGTGTTCCCTAGGGGCCTGTAGAGTCTCGTACGGTTCCGTAGGGGCCTGTGGTGTTCCCTAGGGGCCTGTAGAGTCTCGTACAGTTCCGTAGGGTCCTGTAGGTTTCCATAAGTGCCTGCAGAGGTCTGAAGGGGCCCGTACTGTTCCGTAAGGATCCATAGGGCTCCGTAGAGCTTTGTAGGTTCCCTAGAGGCCTCTGGAGTACCGCAGGAGCCAGTAGTGTTCTGTAGGGGCCCGTAGGGTTCCTTCCATAGGGGCTGGCAGTGTTCCGTAGGGGCCTCTAGGGTTGTGTAAGTGCCCGCAGAAGTCTGTAGGAGTCTGTGGGATTCTGTAAGGTTCTGGAGGGTTCTGCAGGGTTCCGTAGGGGCCCGTAGAGTTCCGTAGTGGCTGGTAAAGTTCCGTAGGGCCCTGTGGGGTTCTGTATGAACCTGTAGGGTTCCGTAGGGGCCTGCAGTGTTCTGTAAGTGCCCGTAGGTGTCTGTACGGGTCTGTAGGGTTCCATAGGCACCTGCAGTATTCTGTAGGAGCCCGTAGGGTTTTAGTGAGGTTCCGTTGTGTTGCTAAGGGTCTTGTAGAGTCCTGTCGGGTCCTGGAGTATTCTGTAGGGTTCCAGAGGGGCTGGTAGGGTTCCGTCGAAATCTGAAGGGTTCCCTAGGGGCCCGTAGAGTCCCATAGATTTCCGTAGGGGCCTGTAGGGTTGTGTAAGTGCCCGCAGGGGTTGGTAGGAGCTTGTAGGGTGCCATATGTTTCCAGAGGGATTTGTAGGGTTCCGTAGGGGCCTGTGGTGTTCCCTAGGGGCCTGTAGAGTCTCGTACAGTTCCGTAGGGTCCTGTAGGTTTCCATTAGCGCCCGCAGAGGTCTGAAGGGGCCCGTACTGTGCCGTAAGGATCCATAGGGTTCCGTAGAGCTTCGTAGGTTCCCTAGAGGCCTGTGGAGTACCGCAGGAGCCAGTAGTGTTCTGTAGGGGCCCGTAGGGTTCCTTCCATAGGAGCTGGCAGTGTTCCGTAGGGTCCTCTAGGGTTGAGTAAGTGCCCGCTGGAGTCTGTAGGAATTCGTGGGATTCTGTAAGGTTCTGGAGGGTTCTGCAGGGTTCCGTAGGGGCCCGTAGAGTTCCGTAGTGGCTGGTAAAGTTCCCTAGGGCCCTGTACCGTTCCGTAACTGCCTGCAAGGGTCTTTAGGCTTCCGTAGGGGCTGGTAGGGTTCCATAAAGTTCCGTGGGTTCCTGCAGAGTTCTGCAAGTGCCCGCAAAGGCCTGTAGGGGCCCACAGTGTTTCTGCCAGGTTCCGTAGAGTTCCGTAGGGGCCATATTTTTCTGTAGTGGCTGGTAGTATTCTGTAGGGGTCTGTAGGTTTCCGTAGGCGCCTACAGTGTTCTGTAGGAGCCCATAGGGTTTTAGTGAGGTTCCGTTGTGTTGCTAAGGGTCTTGTAGAGTGCTGTCGGGTCCTGGAGTATTCTGTAGGGTTCCAGAGGGGCTCGTAGGGTTCCGTCGAAATCTGTAGGGTTCCCTAGGGGCCCATAGAGTCCCGTAGATTTCCATAGGGACCTGTAGGGTTGTGTAAGTGCTCGCAGGGGTTGGTAGGAGCTTGTAGGGTTCCATAAGTTTCCAGAGGGTTGTGTAGGGTTCCGTAGGGGCCTGTGGTGTTCCCTAAGGGCCTATAGAGTCTCGTACGGTTCCGTAGGGGCCTGTGGTGTTCCCTAGGGGCCTGTAGAGTCTCGTACAGTTCCGTAGGGTCCTGTAGGTTTCCATAAGCGCCCGCAAAGGTCTGAATGGGCCCGTACTGTTCCGTAAGGATCCATAGGGCTCCGTAGAGCTTCGTAGGTTCCCTAGAGGCCTCTGGAGTACCACAGGAGCCAGTAGTGTTCTGTAGGGGCCCGTAGGGTTCCTTCCATAGGAGCTGGCAGTGTTCCGTAGGGTCCTCTAGGGTTGAGTAAGTGCCCGCAGGAGGCTGTAGGAATCCGTGGGATTCTGTAAGGTTCCGGAGGGTTCTGCAGGGTTCCGTAGGGGCCCGTAGAGTTCCGTAGTGGCTGGTAAAGTTCCGTAGGGCCCTGTGGGGTTCTGTATGGACGTGTAGGGTTCCGTAGGGGCCTGCAGTGTTCTGTAAGTGCCCGTAGGTGTCTGTACGGGTCTGTAGGGTTCCGTAGGCACCTGCAGTATTCTGTAGGAGCCCATAGGGTTTTAGTGAGGTTCTGTTGTGTTGCTAAGGGTCTTGTAGAGTGCTGTCGGGTCCTGGAGTATTCTGTAGGGTTCCAGAGGGCCTCGTAGGGTTCCATCGAAATCTATAGGGTTCCCTAGAAGCCCATAGAGTCCCGTAGATTTCCGTAGGGACCTGTAGGGTTGTGTAAGTGCTCGCAGGGGTTGGTAGGAGCTTGTAGGGTTCCATAAGTTTCCAGAGGGTTGTGTAGGGTTCCGTAGGGGCCTGTGGTGTTCCCTAGGGGCCTGTAGAGTCTCGTACGGTTCCGTAGGGGCCTGTGGTGTTCCCTAGGGGCCTGTAGAGTCTCGTACAGTTCCGTAGGGTCCTGTAGGTTTCCATAAGTGCCCGCAGAGGTCTGAATGGGCCCGTACTGTTCCGTAAGGATCCATAGGGCTCCGTAGAGCTTCGTAGGTTCCCTAGAGGCCTCTGGAGTACCGCAGGAGCCAGTAGTGTTCTGTAGGCGCCCGTAGGGTTCCTTCCATAGGAGCTGGCAGTGTTCCGTAGGGTCCTCTAGGGTTGAGTAAGTGCCCGCAGGAGTCTGTAGGAATCCGTGGGATTCTGTAAGGTTCTGCAGGGTTCCGTAGGGGCCCGTAGAGTTCCGTAGTGGCTGGTAAAGTTCCGTAGGGCCCTGTGGGGTTCTGTATGGACCTGTAGGGTTCCGTAGGGGCCTGCAGTGTTCTGTAAGTGCCCGTAGGTGTCTGTACGGGTCTGTAGGGTTCCGTAGGCACCTGCAGTATTCTGTAGGAGCCCATAGGGTTTTAGTGAGGTTCTGTTGTGTTGCTAAGGGTCTTGTAGAGTGCTGTCGGGTCCTGGAGTATTCTGTAGGGTTCCAGAGGGCCTCATAGGGTTCCATCGAAATCTATAGGGTTCCCTAGAAGCCCATAGAGTCCCGTAGATTTCCGTAGGGACCTGTAGGGTTGTGTAAGTGCTCGCAGGGGTTGGTAGGAGCTTGTAGGGTTCCATAAGTTTCCAGAGGGTTGTGTAGGGTTCCGTAGGGGCCTGTGGTGTTCCCTAGGGGCCTGTAGAGTCTCGTACGGTTCCGTAGGGGCCTGTGGTGTTCCCTAGGGGCCTGTAGAGTCTCGTACAGTTCCGTAGGGTCCTGTAGGTTTCCATAAGTGCCCGCAGAGGTCTGAATGGGCCCGTACTGTTCCGTAAGGATCCATAGGGCTCCGTAGAGCTTCGTAGGTTCCCTAGAGGCCTCTGGAGTACCGCAGGAGCCAGTAGTGTTCTGTAGGCGCCCGTAGGGTTCCTTCCATAGGAGCTGGCAGTGTTCCGTAGGGTCCTCTAGGGTTGAGTAAGTGCCCGCAGGAGGCTGTAGGAATCCGTGGGATTCTGTAAGGTTCTGGAGGGTTCTGCAGGGTTCCGTAGGGGCCCGTAGAGTTCCATAGTGGCTGGTAAAGTTCCCTAGGGCCCTGTACCGTTCCGTAACTGCCTGCAAGGGTCTTTAGGCTTCCGTAGGGGCTGGTAGGGTTCCATAAAGTTCCGTGGGTTCCTGCAGAGTTCTGCAAGTGCCCGCAAGGGCCTGTAGGGGCCCACAGTGTTTCTGCCAGGTTCCGTAGAGTTCCGTAGGGGCCATATTTTTCTGTAGTGGCTGGTAGTATTCTGTAGGGGTCTGTAGGTTTCCGTAGGCGCCTACAGTGTTCTGTAGGAGCCCATAGGGTTTTAGTGAGGTTCCGTTGTGTTGCTAAGGGTCTTGTAGAGTGCTGTCGGGTCCTGGAGTATTCTGTAGGGTTCCAGAGGGCCTCATAGGGTTCCATCGAAATCTATAGGGTTCCCTAGGGGCCCATAGAGTCCCGTAGATTTCCGTAGGGACCTGTAGGGTTGTGTAAGTGCTCGCAGGGGTTGGTAGGAGCTTGTAAGGTTCCATAAGTTTCCAGAGGGTTGTGTAGGGTTCCGTAGGGGCCTGTGGTGTTCCCTAGGGGCCTGTAGAGTCTCGTACGGTTCCGTAGGGGCCTGTGGTGTTCCCTAGGGGCCTGTAGAGTCTCGTACAGTTCCGTAGGGTCCTGTAGGTTTCCATAAGTGCCTGCAGAGGTCTGAAGGGGCCCGTACTGTTCCGTAAGGATCCATAGGGCTCCGTAGAGCTTTGTAGGTTCCCTAGAGGCCTCTGGAGTACCGCAGGAGCCAGTAGTGTTCTGTAGGGGCCCGTAGGGTTCCTTCCATAGGGGCTGGCAGTGTTCCGTAGGGGCCTCTAGGGTTGTGTAAGTGCCCGCAGAAGTCTGTAGGAGTCTGTGGGATTCTGTAAGGTTCTGGAGGGTTCTGCAGGGTTCCGTAGGGGCCCGTAGAGTTCCGTAGTGGCTGGTAAAGTTCCGTAGGGCCCTGTGGGGTTCTGTATGAACCTGTAGGGTTCCGTAGGGGCCTGCAGTGTTCTGTAAGTGCCCGTAGGTGTCTGTACGGGTCTGTAGGGTTCCATAGGCACCTGCAGTATTCTGTAGGAGCCCATAGGGTTTTAGTGAGGTTCCGTTGTGTTGCTAAGGGTCTTGTAGAGTCCTGTCGGGTCCTGGAGTATTCTGTAGGGTTCCAGAGGGGCTGGTAGGGTTCCGTCGAAATCTGAAGGGTTCCCTAGGGGCCCGTAGAGTCCCATAGATTTCCGTAGGGGCCTGTAGGGTTGTGTAAGTGCCCGCAGGGGTTGGTAGGAGCTTGTAGGGTGCCATATGTTTCCAGAGGGATTTGTAGGGTTCCGTAGGGGCCTGTGGTGTTCCCTAGGGGCCTGTAGAGTCTCGTACAGTTCCGTAGGGTCCTGTAGGTTTCCATTAGCGCCCGCAGAGGTCTGAAGGGGCCCGTACTGTGCCGTAAGGATCCATAGGGTTCCGTAGAGCTTCGTAGGTTCCCTAGAGGCCTGTGGAGTACCGCAGGAGCCAGTAGTGTTCTGTAGGGGCCCGTAGGGTTCCTTCCATAGGAGCTGGCAGTGTTCCGTAGGGTCCTCTAGGGTTGAGTAAGTGCCCGCTGGAGTCTGTAGGAATTCGTGGGATTCTGTAAGGTTCTGGAGGGTTCTGCAGGGTTCCGTAGGGGCCCGTAGAGTTCCGTAGTGGCTGGTAAAGTTCCCTAGGGCCCTGTACCGTTCCGTAACTGCCTGCAAGGGTCTTTAGGCTTCCGTAGGGGCTGGTAGGGTTCCATAAAGTTCCGTGGGTTCCTGCAGAGTTCTGCAAGTGCCCGCAAAGGCCTGTAGGGGCCCACAGTGTTTCTGCCAGGTTCCGTAGAGTTCCGTAGGGGCCATATTTTTCTGTAGTGGCTGGTAGTATTCTGTAGGGGTCTGTAGGTTTCCGTAGGCGCCTACAGTGTTCTGTAGGAGCCCATAGGGTTTTAGTGAGGTTCCGTTGTGTTGCTAAGGGTCTTGTAGAGTGCTGTCGGGTCCTGGAGTATTCTGTAGGGTTCCAGAGGGCCTCGTAGGGTTCCGTCGAAATCTGTAGGGTTCCCTAGGGGCCCATAGAGTCCCGTAGATTTCCATAGGGACCTGTAGGGTTGTGTAAGTGCTCGCAGGGGTTGGTAGGAGCTTGTAGGGTTCCATAAGTTTCCAGAGGGTTGTGTAGGGTTCCGTAGGGGCCTGTGGTGTTCCCTAAGGGCCTATAGAGTCTCGTACGGTTCCGTAGGGGCCTGTGGTGTTCCCTAGGGGCCTGTAGAGTCTCGTACAGTTCCGTAGGGTCCTGTAGGTTTCCATAAGTGCCCGCAGAGGTCTGAATGGGCCCGTACTGTTCCGTAAGGATCCATAGGGCTCCGTAGAGCTTCGTAGGTTCCCTAGAGGCCTCTGGAGTACCGCAGGAGCCAGTAGTGTTCTGTAGGCGCCCGTAGGGTTCCTTCCATAGGAGCTGGCAGTGTTCCGTAGGGTCCTCTAGGGTTGAGTAAGTGCCCGCAGGAGTCTGTAGGAATCCGTGGGATTCTGTAAGGTTCTGCAGGGTTCCGTAGGGGCCCGTAGAGTTCCGTAGTGGCTGGTAAAGTTCCGTAGGGCCCTGTGGGGTTCTGTATGGACCTGTAGGGTTCCGTAGGGGCCTGCAGTGTTCTGTAAGTGCCCGTAGGTGTCTGTACGGGTCTGTAGGGTTCCGTAGGCACCTGCAGTATTCTGTAGGAGCCCATAGGGTTTTAGTGAGGTTCTGTTGTGTTGCTAAGGGTCTTGTAGAGTGCTGTCGGGTCCTGGAGTATTCTGTAGGGTTCCAGAGGGCCTCATAGGGTTCCATCGAAATCTATAGGGTTCCCTAGAAGCCCATAGAGTCCCGTAGATTTCCGTAGGGACCTGTAGGGTTGTGTAAGTGCTCGCAGGGGTTGGTAGGAGCTTGTAGGGTTCCATAAGTTTCCAGAGGGTTGTGTAGGGTTCCGTAGGGGCCTGTGGTGTTCCCTAGGGGCCTGTAGAGTCTCGTACGGTTCCGTAGGGGCCTGTGGTGTTCCCTAGGGGCCTGTAGAGTCTCGTACAGTTCCGTAGGGTCCTGTAGGTTTCCATAAGTGCCCGCAGAGGTCTGAATGGGCCCGTACTGTTCCGTAAGGATCCATAGGGCTCCGTAGAGCTTCGTAGGTTCCCTAGAGGCCTCTGGAGTACCGCAGGAGCCAGTAGTGTTCTGTAGGCGCCCGTAGGGTTCCTTCCATAGGAGCTGGCAGTGTTCCGTAGGGTCCTCTAGGGTTGAGTAAGTGCCCGCAGGAGGCTGTAGGAATCCGTGGGATTCTGTAAGGTTCTGGAGGGTTCTGCAGGGTTCCGTAGGGGCCCGTAGAGTTCCATAGTGGCTGGTAAAGTTCCCTAGGGCCCTGTACCGTTCCGTAACTGCCTGCAAGGGTCTTTAGGCTTCCGTAGGGGCTGGTAGGGTTCCATAAAGTTCCGTGGGTTCCTGCAGAGTTCTGCAAGTGCCCGCAAGGGCCTGTAGGGGCCCACAGTGTTTCTGCCAGGTTCCGTAGAGTTCCGTAGGGGCCATATTTTTCTGTAGTGGCTGGTAGTATTCTGTAGGGGTCTGTAGGTTTCCGTAGGCGCCTACAGTGTTCTGTAGGAGCCCATAGGGTTTTAGTGAGGTTCCGTTGTGTTGCTAAGGGTCTTGTAGAGTGCTGTCGGGTCCTGGAGTATTCTGTAGGGTTCCAGAGGGCCTCATAGGGTTCCATCGAAATCTATAGGGTTCCCTAGGGGCCCATAGAGTCCCGTAGATTTCCGTAGGGACCTGTAGGGTTGTGTAAGTGCTCGCAGGGGTTGGTAGGAGCTTGTAAGGTTCCATAAGTTTCCAGAGGGTTGTGTAGGGTTCCGTAGGGGCCTGTGGTGTTCCCTAGGGGCCTGTAGAGTCTCGTACGGTTCCGTAGGGGCCTGTGGTGTTCCCTAGGGGCCTGTAGAGTCTCGTACAGTTCCGTAGGGTCCTGTAGGTTTCCATAAGTGCCTGCAGAGGTCTGAAGGGGCCCGTACTGTTCCGTAAGGATCCATAGGGCTCCGTAGAGCTTTGTAGGTTCCCTAGAGGCCTCTGGAGTACCGCAGGAGCCAGTAGTGTTCTGTAGGGGCCCGTAGGGTTCCTTCCATAGGGGCTGGCAGTGTTCCGTAGGGGCCTCTAGGGTTGTGTAAGTGCCCGCAGAAGTCTGTAGGAGTCTGTGGGATTCTGTAAGGTTCTGGAGGGTTCTGCAGGGTTCCGTAGGGGCCCGTAGAGTTCCGTAGTGGCTGGTAAAGTTCCGTAGGGCCCTGTGGGGTTCTGTATGAACCTGTAGGGTTCCGTAGGGGCCTGCAGTGTTCTGTAAGTGCCCGTAGGTGTCTGTACGGGTCTGTAGGGTTCCATAGGCACCTGCAGTATTCTGTAGGAGCCCATAGGGTTTTAGTGAGGTTCCGTTGTGTTGCTAAGGGTCTTGTAGAGTCCTGTCGGGTCCTGGAGTATTCTGTAGGGTTCCAGAGGGGCTGGTAGGGTTCCGTCGAAATCTGAAGGGTTCCCTAGGGGCCCGTAGAGTCCCATAGATTTCCGTAGGGGCCTGTAGGGTTGTGTAAGTGCCCGCAGGGGTTGGTAGGAGCTTGTAGGGTGCCATATGTTTCCAGAGGGATTTGTAGGGTTCCGTAGGGGCCTGTGGTGTTCCCTAGGGGCCTGTAGAGTCTCGTACAGTTCCGTAGGGTCCTGTAGGTTTCCATAAGCGCCCGCAGAGGTCTGAAGGGGCCCGTACTGTGCCGTAAGGATCCATAGGGTTCCGTAGAGCTTCGTAGGTTCCCTAGAGGCCTGTGGAGTACCGCAGGAGCCAGTAGTGTTCTGTAGGGGCCCGTAGGGTTCCTTCCATAGGAGCTGGCAGTGTTCCGTAGGGTCCTCTAGGGTTGAGTAAGTGCCCGCTGGAGTCTGTAGGAATTCGTGGGATTCTGTAAGGTTCTGGAGGGTTCTGCAGGGTTCCGTAGGGGCCCGTAGAGTTCCGTAGTGGCTGGTAAAGTTCCCTAGGGCCCTGTACCGTTCCGTAACTGCCTGCAAGGGTCTTTAGGCTTCCGTAGGGGCTGGTAGGGTTCCATAAAGTTCCGTGGGTTCCTGCAGAGTTCTGCAAGTGCCCGCAAAGGCCTGTAGGGGCCCACAGTGTTTCTGCCAGGTTCCGTAGAGTTCCGTAGGGGCCATATTTTTCTGTAGTGGCTGGTAGTATTCTGTAGGGGTCTGTAGGTTTCCGTAGGCGCCTACAGTGTTCTGTAGGAGCCCATAGGGTTTTAGTGAGGTTCCGTTGTGTTGCTAAGGGTCTTGTAGAGTGCTGTCGGGTCCTGGAGTATTCTGTAGGGTTCCAGAGGGGCTCGTAGGGTTCCGTCGAAATCTGTAGGGTTCCCTAGGGGCCCATAGAGTCCCGTAGATTTCCATAGGGACCTGTAGGGTTGTGTAAGTGCTCGCAGGGGTTGGTAGGAGCTTGTAGGGTTCCATAAGTTTCCAGAGGGTTGTGTAGGGTTCCGTAGGGGCCTGTGGTGTTCCCTAAGGGCCTATAGAGTCTCGTACGGTTCCGTAGGGGCCTGTGGTGTTCCCTAGGGGCCTGTAGAGTCTCGTACAGTTCCGTAGGGTCCTGTAGGTTTCCATAAGCGCCCGCAAAGGTCTGAATGGGCCCGTACTGTTCCGTAAGGATCCATAGGGCTCCGTAGAGCTTCGTAGGTTCCCTAGAGGCCTCTGGAGTACCACAGGAGCCAGTAGTGTTCTGTAGGGGCCCGTAGGGTTCCTTCCATAGGAGCTGGCAGTGTTCCGTAGGGTCCTCTAGGGTTGAGTAAGTGCCCGCAGGAGTCTGTAGGAATCCGTGGGATTCTGTAAGGTTCTGCAGGGTTCCGTAGGGGCCCGTAGAGTTCCGTAGTGGCTGGTAAAGTTCCGTAGGGCCCTGTGGGGTTCTGTATGGACCTGTAGGGTTCCGTAGGGGCCTGCAGGGTTCCGTAAGTGCCCGCAGGTGTCTGTAGGGTTCCGTAGGGGTCTCTAGGGTTCCGTAGGCACCTGCAGTGTTCTGTAGGAGCCCATAGGGTTTTAGTGAGGTTCCGTTGTGTTGCTAAGGGTCTTGTAGAGTGCTGTCGGGTCCTGGAGTATTCTGTAGGGTTCCAGAGGGCCTCCTAGGGTTCCATCGAAATCTATAGGGTTCCCTAGGGGCCCATAGAGTCCCGTAGATTTCCGTAGGGACCTGTAGGGTTGTGTAAGTGCTCGCAGGGGTTGGTAGGAGCTTGTAGGGTTCCATAAGTTTCCAGAGGGTTGTGTAGGGTTCCGTAGGGGCCTGTGGTGTTCCCTAGGGGCCTGTAGAGTCTCGTACGGTTCCGTAGGGGCCTGTGGTGTTCCCTAGGGGCCTGTAGAGTCTCGTACAGTTCCGTAGGGTCCTGTAGGTTTCCATAAGTGCCCGCAGAGGTTTGAATGGGCCCGTACTGTTCCGTAAGGATCCATAGGGCTCCGTAGAGCTTCGTAGGTTCCCTAGAGGCCTGTGGAGTACCGCAGGAGCCAGTAGTGTTCTGTAGGGGCCCGTAGGGTTCCTTCCATAGGGGCTGGCAGTGTTCCGTAGGGGCCTCTAGGGTTGTGTAAGTGCCCGCAGAAGTCTGTAGGAGTCTGTGGGATTCTGTAAGGTTCTGGAGGGTTCTGCAGGGTTCCGTAGGGGCCCGTAGAGTTCCGTAGTGGCTGGTAAAGTTCCGTAGGGCCCTGTGGGGTTCTGTATGGACCTGTAGGGTTCCGTAGGGGCCTGCAGTGTTCTGTAAGTGCCCGTAGGTGTCTGTACGGGTCTGTAGGGTTCCATAGGCACCTGCAGTATTCTGTAGGAGCCCATAGGGTTTTAGTGAGGTTCCGTTGTGTTGCTAAGGGTCTTGTAGAGTGCTGTCGGGTCCTGGAGTATTCTGTAGGGTTCCAGAGGGGCTGGTAGGGTTCCGTCGAAATCTGAAGGGTTCCCTAGGGGCCCGTAGAGTCCCATAGATTTCCGTAGGGGCCTGTAGGGTTGTGTAAGTGCCCGCAGGGGTTGGTAGGAGCTTGTAGGGTGCCATATGTTTCCAGAGGGATTTGTAGGGTTCCGTAGGGGCCTGTGGTGTTCCCTAGGGGCCTGTAGAGTCTCGTACAGATCCGTAGGGTCCTGTAGGTTTCCATAAGCGCCCGCAGAGGTCTAAAGGGGCCCGTACTGTGCCGTAAGGATCCATAGGGTTCCGTAGAGCTTCGTAGGTTCCCTAGAGGCCTCTGGAGTACCGCAGGAGCCAGTAGTGTTCTGTAGGGGCCCGTAGGGTTCCTTCCATAGGAGCTGGCAGTGTTCCGTAGGGTCCTCTAGGGTTGAGTAAGTGCCCGCAGGAGTCTGTAGGAATCCGTGGGATTCTGTAAGGTTCTGGAGGGTTCTGCAGGGTTCCGTAGGGGCCCGTAGAGTTCCGTAGTGGCTGGTAAAGTTCCCTAGGGCCCTGTACCGTTCTGTAACTGCCTGCAAGGGTCTTTAGGCTTCCGTAGGGGCTGGTAGGGTTCCATAAAGTTCCGTGGGTTCCTGCAGAGTTCTGCAAGTGCCCGCAAGGGCCTGTAGGGGCCCACAGTGTTTCTGCCAGGTTCCGTAGAGTTCCGTAGGGGCCATATTTTTCTGTAGTGGCTGGTAGTATTCTGTAGGGGTCTGTAGGTTTCCGTAGGCGCCTACAGTGTTCTGTAGGAGCCCATAGGGTTTTAGTGAGGTTCCGTTGTGTTGCTAAGGGTCTTGAAGAGTGCTGTCGGGTCCTGGAGTATTCTGTAGGGTTCCAGAGGGCCTCCTAGGGTTCCATCGAAATCTATAGGGTTCCCTAGGGGCCCATAGAGTCCTGTAGATTTCCATAGGGACCTGTAGGGTTGTGTAAGTGCTCGCAGGGGTTGGTAGGAGCTTGTAGGGTTCCATAAGTTTCCAGAGGGTTGTGTAGGGTTCCGTAGGGGCCTGTGGTGTTCCCTAAGGGCCTGTAGAGTCTCGTACGGTTTAGTAGGGGCCTGTGGTGTTCCCTAGGGGCCTGTAGAGTCTCGTACAGTTCCGTAGGGTCCTGTAGGTTTCCATAAGTGCCTGCAGAGGTCTGAAGGGGCCCGTACTGTTCCGTAAGGATCCATAGGGCTCCGTAGAGCTTCGTAGGTTCCCTAGAGGCCTCTGGAGTACCGCAGGAGCCAGTAGTGTTCTGTAGGGGCCCGTAGGGTTCCTTCCATAGGGGCTGGCAGTGTTCCGTAGGGGCCTCTAGGGTTGTGTAAGTGCCCGCAGAAGTCTGTAGGAGTCTGTGGGATTCTGTAAGGTTCTGGAGGGTTCTGCAGGGTTCCGTAGGGGCCCGTAGAGTTCCGTAGTGGCTGGTAAAGTTCCGTAGGGCCCTGTGGGGTTCTGTATGAACCTGTAGGGTTCCGTAGGGGCCTGCAGTGTTCTGTAAGTGCCCGTAGGTGTCTGTACGGGTCTGTAGGGTTCCATAGGCACCTGCAGTATTCTGTAGGAGCCCATAGGGTTTTAGTGAGGTTCCGTTGTGTTGCTAAGGGTCTTGTAGAGTGCTGTCGGGTCCTGGAGTATTCTGTAGGGTTCCAGAGGGGCTGGTAGGGTTCCGTCGAAATCTGAAGGGTTCCCTAGGGGCCCGTAGAGTCCCATAGATTTCCGTAGGGGCCTGTAGGGTTGTGTAAGTGCCCGCAGGGGTTGGTAGGAGCTTGTAGGGTGCCATATGTTTCCAGAGGGATTTGTAGGGTTCCGTAGGGGCCTGTGGTGTTCCCTAGGGGCCTGTAGAGTCTCGTACAGATCCGTAGGGTCCTGTAGGTTTCCATTAGCGCCCGCAGAGGTCTGAAGGGGCCCGTACTGTGCCGTAAGGATCCATAGGGTTCCGTAGAGCTTCGTAGGTTCCCTAGAGGCCTGTGGAGTACCGCAGGAGCCAGTAGTGTTCTGTAGGGGCCCGTAGGGTTCCTTCCATAGGAGCTGGCAGTGTTCCGTAGGGTCCTCTAGGGTTGAGTAAGTGCCCGCAGGAGTCTGTAGGAATCCGTGGGATTCTGTAAGGTTCTGGAGGGTTCTGCAGGGTTCCGTAGGGGCCCGTAGAGTTCCGTAGTGGCTGGTAAAGTTCCCTAGGGCCCTGTACCGTTCCGTAACTGCCTGCAAGGGTCTTTAGGCTTCCGTAGGGGCTGGTAGGGTTCCATAAAGTTCCGTGGGTTCCTGCAGAGTTCTGCAAGTGCCCGCAAAGGCCTGTAGGGGCCCACAGTGTTTCTGCCAGGTTCCGTAGAGTTCCGTAGGGGCCATATTTTTCTGTAGTGGCTGGTAGTATTCTGTAGGGGTCTGTAGGTTTCCGTAGGCGCCTACAGTGTTCTGTAGGAGCCCATAGGGTTTTAGTGAGGTTCCGTTGTGTTGCTAAGGGTCTTGTAGAGTGCTGTCGGGTCCTGGAGTATTCTGTAGGGTTCCAGAGGGGCTCGTAGGGTTCCATCGAAATCTATAGGGTTCCCTAGGGGCCCATAGAGTCCCGTAGATTTCCATAGGGACCTGTAGGGTTGTGTAAGTGCTCGCAGGGGTTGGTAGGAGCTTGTAGGGTTCCATAAGTTTCCAGAGGGTTGTGTAGGGTTCCGTAGGGGCCTGTGGTGTTCCCTAAGGGCCTATAGAGTCTCGTACGGTTCCGTAGGGGCCTGTGGTGTTCCCTAGGGGCCTGTAGAGTCTCGTACGGTTCCGTAGGGTCCTGTAGGTTTCCATAAGCGCCCGCAAAGGTCTGAATGGGCCCGTACTGTTCCGTAAGGATCCATAGGGCTCCGTAGAGCTTCGTAGGTTCCCTAGAGGCCTGTGGAGTACCGCAGGAGCCAGTAGTGTTCTGTAGGGGCCCGTAGGGTTCCTTCCATAGGGGCTGGCAGTGTTCCGTAGGGGCCTCTAGGGTTGTGTAAGTGCCCGCAGAAGTCTGTAGGAGTCTGTGGGATTCTGTAAGGTTCCGGAGGGTTCTGCAGGGTTCCGTAGGGGCCCGTAGAGTTCCGTAGTGGCTGGTAAAGTTCCGTAGGGCCCTGTGGGGTTCTGTATGAACCTGTAGGGTTCCGTAGGGGCCTGCAGTGTTCTGTAAGTGCCCGTAGGTGTCTGTACGGGTCTGTAGGGTTCCGTAGGCACCTGCAGTATTCTGTAGGAGCCCATAGGGTTTTAGTGAGGTTCCGTTGTGTTGCTAAGGGTCTTGTAGAGTGCTGTCGGGTCCTGGAGTATTCTGTAGGGTTCCAGAGGGGCTGGTAGGGTTCCGTCGAAATCTGAAGGGTTCCCTAGGGGCCCGTAGAGTCCCATAGATTTCCGTAGGGGCCTGTAGGGTTGTGTAAGTGCCCGCAGGGGTTGGTAGGAGCTTGTAGGGTGCCATATGTTTCCGGAGGGTTGTGTAGGGTTCCGTAGGGGCCTGTGGTGTTCCCTAGGGGCCTGTAGAGTCTCGTACAGTTCCGTAGGGTCCTGTAGGTTTCCATAAGCGCCCGCAGAGGTCTGAATGGGCTCGTACTGTTCCGTAAGGATCCATAGGGCTCCGTAGAGCTTCGTAGGTTCCCTAGAGGCCTCTGGAGTACCGCAGGAGCCAGTAGTGTTCTGTAGGGGCCCGTAGGGTTCCTTCCATAGGAGCTGGCAGTGTTCCGTAGGGTCCTCTAGGGTTGAGTAAGTGCCCGCAGGAGTCTGTAGGAATCCGTGGGATTCTGTAAGGTTCTGGAGGGTTCTGCAGGGTTCCGTAGGGGCCCGTAGAGTTCCGTAGTGGCTGGTAAAGTTCCGTAGGGCCCTGTGGGGTTCTGTATGGACCTGTACGGTTCCGTAGGGGCCTGCAGTGTTCTGTAAGTGCCCGTAGGTGTCTGTACGGGTCTGTAGGGTTCCGTAGGCACCTGCAGTATTCTGTAGGAGCCCATAGGGTTTTAGTGAGGTTCTGTTGTGTTGCTAAGGGTCTTGTAGAGTGCTGTCGGGTCCTGGAGTATTCTGTAGGGTTCCAGAGGGCCTCATAGGGTTCCATCGAAATCTATAGGGTTCCCTAGAAGCCCATAGAGTCCCGTAGATTTCCGTAGGGACCTGTAGGGTTGTGTAAGTGCTCGCAGGGGTTGGTAGGAGCTTGTAGGGTTCCATAAGTTTCCAGAGGGTTGTGTAGGGTTCCGTAGGGGCCTGTGGTGTTCCCTAGGGGCCTGTAGAGTCTCGTACGGTTTAGTAGGGGCCTGTGGTGTTCCCTAGGGGCCTGTAGAGTCTCGTACAGTTCCGTAGGGTCCTGTAGGTTTCCATAAGTGCCCGCAGAGGTCTGAATGGGCCCGTACTGTTCCGTAAGGATCCATAGGGCTCCGTAGAGCTTCGTAGGTTCCCTAGAGGCCTCTGGAGTACCGCAGGAGCCAGTAGTGTTCTGTAGGCGCCCGTAGGGTTCCTTCCATAGGAGCTGGCAGTGTTCCGTAGGGTCCTCTAGGGTTGAGTAAGTGCCCGCAGGAGTCTGTAGGAATCCGTGGGATTCTGTAAGGTTCTGCAGGGTTCCGTAGGGGCCCGTAGAGTTCCGTAGTGGCTGGTAAAGTTCCGTAGGGCCCTGTGGGGTTCTGTATGGACCTGTAGGGTTCCGTAGGGGCCTGCAGGGTTCCGTAAGTGCCCGCAGGTGTCTGTAGGGTTCCGTAGGGGTCTCTAGGGTTCCGTAGGCACCTGCAGTGTTCTGTAGGAGCCCATAGGGTTTTAGTGAGGTTCCGTTGTGTTGCTAAGGGTCTTGTAGAGTGCTGTCGGGTCCTGGAGTATTCTGTAGGGTTCCAGAGGGCCTCATAGGGTTCCATCAAAATCTATAGGGTTCCCTAGGGGCCCATAGAGTCCCGTAGATTTCCGTAGGGACCTGTAGGGTTGTGTAAGTGCTCGCAGGGGTTGGTAGGAGCTTGTAGGGTTCCATAAGTTTCCAGAGGATTGTGTAGGGTTCCGTAGGGGCCTGTGGTGTTCCCTAGGGGCCTGTAGAGTCTCGTACAGTTCCGTAGGGTCCTGTAGGTTTCCATAAGCACCTGCAGAGGTCTGAAGGGGCCTGTACTGTGCCGTAAGGATCCATAGGGTTCCGTAGAGCTTCGTAGGTTCCCTAGAGGCCTCTGGAGTACCGCAGGAGCCAGCAGTGTTCTGTAGGCGCCCGTAGGGTTCCTTCCATAGGAGCTGGCAGTGTTCCGTAGGGTCCTCTAGGGTTGAGTAAGTGCCCGCAGGAGGCTGTAGGAATCCGTGGGATTCTGTAAGGTTCTGGAGGGTTCTGCAGGGTTCCGTAGGGGCCCGTAGAGTTCCATAGTGGCTGGTAAAGTTCCCTAGGGCCCTGTACCGTTCCGTAACTGCCTGCAAGGGTCTTTAGGCTTCCGTAGGGGCTGGTAGGGTTCCATAAAGTTCCGTGGGTTCCTGCAGAGTTCTGCAAGTGCCCGCAAGGGCCTGTAGGGGCCCACAGTGTTTCTGCCAGGTTCCGTAGAGTTCCGTAGGGGCCATATTTTTCTGTAGTGGCTGGTAGTATTCTGTAGGGGTCTGTAGGTTTCCGTAGGCGCCTACAGTGTTCTGTAGGAGCCCATAGGGTTTTAGTGAGGTTCCGTTGTGTTGCTAAGGGTCTTGTAGAGTGCTGTCGGGTCCTGGAGTATTCTGTAGGGTTCCAGAGGGCCTCATAGGGTTCCATCGAAATCTATAGGGTTCCCTAGGGGCCCATAGAGTCCCGTAGATTTCCGTAGGGACCTGTAGGGTTGTGTAAGTGCTCGCAGGGGTTGGTAGGAGCTTGTAGGGTTCCATAAGTTTCCAGAGGGTTGTGTAGGGTTCCGTAGGGGCCTGTGGTGTTCCCTAGGGGCCTGTAGAGTCTCGTACGGTTCCGTAGGGGCCTGTGGTGTTCCCTAGGGGCCTGTAGAGTCTCGTACAGTTCCGTAGGGTCCTGTAGGTTTCCATAAGTGCCCGCAGAGGTCTGAATGGGCCCGTACTGTTCCGTAAGGATCCATAGGGCTCCGTAGAGCTTCGTAGGTTCCCTAGAGGCCTCTGGAGTACCGCAGGAGCCAGTAGTGTTCTGTAGGCGCCCGTAGGGTTCCTTCCATAGGAGCTGGCAGTGTTCCGTAGGGTCCTCTAGGGTTGAGTAAGTGCCCGCAGGAGTCTGTAGGAATCCGTGGGATTCTGTAAGGTTCTGCAGGGTTCCGTAGGGGCCCGTAGAGTTCCGTAGTGGCTGGTAAAGTTCCGTAGGGCCCTGTGGGGTTCTGTATGGACCTGTAGGGTTCCGTAGGGGCCTGCAGGGTTCCGTAAGTGCCCGCAGGTGTCTGTAGGGTTCCGTAGGGGTCTCTAGGGTTCCGTAGGCACCTGCAGTGTTCTGTAGGAGCCCATAGGGTTTTAGTGAGGTTCCGTTGTGTTGCTAAGGGTCTTGTAGAGTGCTGTCGGGTCCTGGAGTATTCTGTAGGGTTCCAGAGGGCCTCATAGGGTTCCATCAAAATCTATAGGGTTCCCTAGGGGCCCATAGAGTCCCGTAGATTTCCGTAGGGACCTGTAGGGTTGTGTAAGTGCTCGCAGGGGTTGGTAGGAGCTTGTAGGGTTCCATAAGTTTCCAGAGGATTGTGTAGGGTTCCGTAGGGGCCTGTGGTGTTCCCTAGGGGCCTGTAGAGTCTCGTACAGTTCCGTAGGGTCCTGTAGGTTTCCATAAGCACCTGCAGAGGTCTGAAGGGGCCTGTACTGTGCCGTAAGGATCCATAGGGTTCCGTAGAGCTTCGTAGGTTCCCTAGAGGCCTCTGGAGTACCGCAGGAGCCAGCAGTGTTCTGTAGGCGCCCGTAGGGTTCCTTCCATAGGAGGTGGCAGTGTTCCGTAGGGTCCTCTAGGGTTGAGTAAGTGCCCGCAGGAGTCTGTAGGAATCCGTGGGATTCTGTAAGGTTCTGGAGGGTTCTGCAGGGTTCCGTAGGGGCCCGTAGAGTTCCATAGTGGCTGGTAAAGTTCCCTAGGGCCCTGTACCGTTCCGTAACTGCCTGCAAGGGTCTTTAGGCTTCCGTAGGGGCTGGTAGGGTTCCATAAAGTTCCGTGGGTTCCTGCAGAGTTCTGCAAGTGCCCGCAAGGGCCTGTAGGGGCCCACAGTGTTTCTGCCAGGTTCCGTAGAGTTCCGTAGGGGCCATATTTTTCTGTAGTGGCTGGTAGTATTCTGTAGGGGTCTGTAGGTTTCCGTAGGCGCCTACAGTGTTCTGTAGGAGCCCATAGGGTTTTAGTGAGGTTCCGTTGTGTTGCTAAGGGTCTTGTAGAGTGCTGTCGGGTCCTGGAGTATTCTGTAGGGTTCCAGAGGGCCTCATAGGGTTCCATCGAAATCTATAGGGTTCCCTAGGGGCCCATAGAGTCCCGTAGATTTCCGTAGGGACCTGTAGGGTTGTGTAAGTGCTCGCAGGGGTTGGTAGGAGCTTGTAGGGTTCCATAAGTTTCCAGAGGGTTGTGTAGGGTTCCGTAGGGGCCTGTGGTGTTCCCTAGGGGCCTGTAGAGTCTCGTACGGTTCCGTAGGGGCCTGTGGTGTTCCCTAGGGGCCTGTAGAGTCTCGTACAGTTCCGTAGGGTCCTGTAGGTTTCCATAAGTGCCCGCAGAGGTCTGAAGGGGCCCGTACTGTTCCGTAAGGATCCATAGGGCTCCGTAGAGCTTCGTAGGTTCCCTAGAGGCCTCTGGAGTACCGCAGGAGCCAGTAGTGTTCTGTAGGGGCCCGTAGGGTTCCTTCCATAGGGGCTGGCAGTGTTCCGTAGGGGCCTCTAGGGTTGTGTAAGTGCCCGCAGAAGTCTGTAGGAGTCTGTGGGATTCTGTAAGGTTCTGGAGGGTTCTGCAGGGTTCCGTAGGGGCCCGTAGAGTTCCGTAGTGGCTGGTAAAGTTCCGTAGGGCCCTGTGGGGTTCTGTATGAACCTGTAGGGTTCCGTAGGGGCCTGCAGTGTTCTGTAAGTGCCCGTAGGTGTCTGTACGGGTCTGTAGGGTTCCATAGGCACCTGCAGTATTCTGTAGGAGCCCATAGGGTTTTAGTGAGGTTCCGTTGTGTTGCTAAGGGTCTTGTAGAGTCCTGTCGGGTCCTGGAGTATTCTGTAGGGTTCCAGAGGGGCTGGTAGGGTTCCGTCGAAATCTGAAGGGTTCCCTAGGGGCCCGTAGAGTCCCATAGATTTCCGTAGGGGCCTGTAGGGTTGTGTAAGTGCCCGCAGGGGTTGGTAGGAGCTTGTAGGGTGCCATATGTTTCCAGAGGGATTTGTAGGGTTCCGTAGGGGCCTGTGGTGTTCCCTAGGGGCCTGTAGAGTCTCGTACAGTTCCGTAGGGTCCTGTAGGTTTCCATTAGCGCCCGCAGAGGTCTGAAGGGGCCCGTACTGTGCCGTAAGGATCCATAGGGTTCCGTAGAGCTTCGTAGGTTCCCTAGAGGCCTGTGGAGTACCGCAGGAGCCAGTAGTGTTCTGTAGGGGCCCGTAGGGTTCCTTCCATAGGAGCTGGCAGTGTTCCGTAGGGTCCTCTAGGGTTGAGTAAGTGCCCGCAGGAGTCTGTAGGAATCCGTGGGATTCTGTAAGGTTCTGGAGGGTTCTGCAGGGTTCCGTAGGGGCCCGTAGAGTTCCGTAGTGGCTGGTAAAGTTCCCTAGGGCCCTGTACCGTTCCATAACTGCCTGCAAGGGTCTTTAGGCTTCCGTAGGGGCTGGTAGGGTTCCATAAAGTTCCGTGGGTTCCTGCAGAGTTCTGCAAGTGCCCGCAAAGGCCTGTAGGGGCCCACAGTGTTTCTGCCAGGTTCCGTAGAGTTCCGTAGGGGCCATATTTTTCTGTAGTGGCTGGTAGTATTCTGTAGGGGTCTGTAGGTTTCCGTAGGCGCCTACAGTGTTCTGTAGGAGCCCATAGGGTTTTAGTGAGGTTCCGTTGTGTTGCTAAGGGTCTTGTAGAGTGCTGTCGGGTCCTGGAGTATTCTGTAGGGTTCCAGAGGGGCTCGTAGGGTTCCGTCGAAATCTGTAGGGTTCCCTAGGGGCCCATAGAGTCCCGTAGATTTCCATAGGGACCTGTAGGGTTGTGTAAGTGCTCGCAGGGGTTGGTAGGAGCTTGTAGGGTTCCATAAGTTTCCAGAGGGTTGTGTAGGGTTCCGTAGGGGCCTGTGGTGTTCCCTAAGGGCCTATAGAGTCTCGTACGGTTCCGTAGGGGCCTGTGGTGTTCCCTAGGGGCCTGTAGAGTCTCGTACAGTTCCGTAGGGTCCTGTAGGTTTCCATAAGCGCCCGCAAAGGTCTGAATGGGCCCGTACTGTTCCGTAAGGATCCATAGGGCTCCGTAGAGCTTCGTAGGTTCCCTAGAGGCCTCTGGAGTACCACAGGAGCCAGTAGTGTTCTGTAGGGGCCCGTAGGGTTCCTTCCATAGGAGCTGGCAGTGTTCCGTAGGGTCCTCTAGGGTTGAGTAAGTGCCCGCAGGAGTCTGTAGGAATCCGTGGGATTCTGTAAGGTTCTGCAGGGTTCCGTAGGGGCCCGTAGAGTTCCGTAGTGGCTGGTAAAGTTCCGTAGGGCCCTGTGGGGTTCTGTATGGACCTGTAGGGTTCCGTAGGGGCCTGCAGGGTTCCGTAAGTGCCCGCAGGTGTCTGTAGGGTTCCGTAGGGGTCTCTAGGGTTCCGTAGGCACCTGCAGTGTTCTGTAGGAGCCCATAGGGTTTTAGTGAGGTTCCGTTGTGTTGCTAAGGGTCTTGTAGAGTGCTGTCGGGTCCTGGAGTATTCTGTAGGGTTCCAGAGGGCCTCATAGGGTTCCATCGAAATCTATAGGGTTCCCTAGGGGCCCATAGAGTCCCGTAGATTTCCGTAGGGACCTGTAGGGTTGTGTAAGTGCTCGCAGGGGTTGGTAGGAGCTTGTAGGGTTCCATAAGTTTCCAGAGGGTTGTGTAGGGTTCCGTAGGGGCCTGTGGTGTTCCCTAGGGGCCTGTAGAGTCTCGTACGGTTCCGTAGGGGCCTGTGGTGTTCCCTAGGGGCCTGTAGAGTCTCGTACAGTTCCGTAGGGTCCTGTAGGTTTCCATAAGTGCCCGCAGAGGTCTGAATGGGCCCGTACTGTTCCGTAAGGATCCATAGGGCTCCGTAGAGCTTCGTAGGTTCCCTAGAGGCCTCTGGAGTACCGCAGGAGCCAGTAGTGTTCTGTAGGCGCCCGTAGGGTTCCTTCCATAGGAGCTGGCAGTGTTCCGTAGGGTCCTCTAGGGTTGAGTAAGTGCCCGCAGGAGTCTGTAGGAATCCGTGGGATTCTGTAAGGTTCTGCAGGGTTCCGTAGGGGCCCGTAGAGTTCCGTAGTGGCTGGTAAAGTTCCGTAGGGCCCTGTGGGGTTCTGTATGGACCTGTAGGGTTCCGTAGGGGCCTGCAGGGTTCCGTAAGTGCCCGCAGGTGTCTGTAGGGTTCCGTAGGGGTCTGTAGGGTTCCGTAGGCACCTGCAGTGTTCTGTAGGAGCCCATAGGGTTTTAGTGAGGTTCCGTTGTGTTGCTAAGGGTCTTGTAGAGTGCTGTCGGGTCCTGGAGTATTCTGTAGGGTTCCAGAGGGCCTCATAGGGTTCCATCAAAATCTATAGGGTTCCCTAGGGGCCCATAGAGTCCCGTAGATTTCCATAGGGACCTGTAGGGTTGTGTAAGTGCTCGCAGGGGTTGGTAGGAGCTTGTAGGGTTCCATAAGTTTCCAGAGGATTGTGTAGGGTTCCGTAGGGGCCTGTGGTGTTCCCTAGGGGCCTGTAGAGTCTCGTACAGTTCCGTAGGGTCCTGTAGGTTTCCATAAGCACCTGCAGAGGTCTGAAGGGGCCTGTACTGTGCCGTAAGGATCCATAGGGTTCCGTAGAGCTTCGTAGGTTCCCTAGAGGCCTCTGGAGTACCGCAGGAGCCAGCAGTGTTCTGTAGGCGCCCGTAGGGTTCCTTCCATAGGAGCTGGCAGTGTTCCGTAGGGTCCTCTAGGGTTGAGTAAGTGCCCGCAGGAGGCTGTAGGAATCCGTGGGATTCTGTAAGGTTCTGGAGGGTTCTGCAGGGTTCCGTAGGGGCCCGTAGAGTTCCATAGTGGCTGGTAAAGTTCCCTAGGGCCCTGTACCGTTCCGTAACTGCCTGCAAGGGTCTTTAGGCTTCCGTAGGGGCTGGTAGGGTTCCATAAAGTTCCGTGGGTTCCTGCAGAGTTCTGCAAGTGCCCGCAAGGGCCTGTAGGGGCCCACAGTGTTTCTGCCAGGTTCCGTAGAGTTCCGTAGGGGCCATATTTTTCTGTAGTGGCTGGTAGTATTCTGTAGGGGTCTGTAGGTTTCCGTAGGCGCCTGCAGTGTTCTGTAGGAGCCCATAGGGTTTTAGTGAGGTTCCGTTGTGTTGCTAAGGGTCTTGTAGAGTGCTGTCGGGTCCTGGAGTATTCTGTAGGGTTCCAGAGGGCCTCATAGGGTTCCATCGAAATCTATAGGGTTCCCTAGGGGCCCATAGAGTCCCGTAGATTTCCGTAGGGACCTGTAGGGTTGTGTAAGTGCTCGCAGGGGTTGGTAGGAGCTTGTAGGGTTCCATAAGTTTCCAGAGGGTTGTGTAGGGTTCCGTAGGGGCCTGTGGTGTTCCCTAGGGGCCTGTAGAGTCTCGTACGGTTCCGTAGGGGCCTGTGGTGTTCCCTAGGGGCCTGTAGAGTCTCGTACAGTTCCGTAGGGTCCTGTAGGTTTCCATAAGTGCCTGCAGAGGTCTGAAGGGGCCCGTACTGTTCCGTAAGGATCCATAGGGCTCCGTAGAGCTTCGTAGGTTCCCTAGAGGCCTCTGGAGTACCGCAGGAGCCAGTAGTGTTCTGTAGGGGCCCGTAGGGTTCCTTCCATAGGGGCTGGCAGTGTTCCGTAGGGGCCTCTAGGGTTGTGTAAGTGCCCGCAGAAGTCTGTAGGAGTCTGTGGGATTCTGTAAGGTTCTGGAGGGTTCTGCAGGGTTCCGTAGGGGCCCGTAGAGTTCCGTAGTGGCTGGTAAAGTTCCGTAGGGCCCTGTGGGGTTCTGTATGAACCTGTAGGGTTCCGTAGGGGCCTGCAGTGTTCTGTAAGTGCCCGTAGGTGTCTGTACGGGTCTGTAGGGTTCCATAGGCACCTGCAGTATTCTGTAGGAGCCCATAGGGTTTTAGTGAGGTTCCGTTGTGTTGCTAAGGGTCTTGTAGAGTCCTGTCGGGTCCTGGAGTATTCTGTAGGGTTCCGGAGGGGCTGGTAGGGTTCCGTCGAAATCTGAAGGGTTCCCTAGGGGCCCGTAGAGTCCCATAGATTTCCGTAGGGGCCTGTAGGGTTGTGTAAGTGCCCGCAGGGGTTGGTAGGAGCTTGTAGGGTGCCATATGTTTCCAGAGGGATTTGTAGGGTTCCGTAGGGGCCTGTGGTGTTCCCTAGGGGCCTGTAGAGTCTCGTACAGTTCCGTAGGGTCCTGTAGGTTTCCATTAGCGCCCGCAGAGGTCTGAAGGGGCCCGTACTGTGCCGTAAGGATCCATAGGGTTCCGTAGAGCTTCGTAGGTTCCCTAGAGGCCTGTGGAGTACCGCAGGAGCCAGTAGTGTTCTGTAGGGGCCCGTAGGGTTCCTTCCATAGGAGCTGGCAGTGTTCCGTAGGGTCCTCTAGGGTTGAGTAAGTGCCCGCAGGAGTCTGTAGGAATCCGTGGGATTCTGTAAGGTTCTGGAGGGTTCTGCAGGGTTCCGTAGGGGCCCGTAGAGTTCCGTAGTGGCTGGTAAAGTTCCCTAGGGCCCTGTACCGTTCCGTAACTGCCTGCAAGGGTCTTTAGGCTTCCGTAGGGGCTGGTAGGGTTCCATAAAGTTCCGTGGGTTCCTGCAGAGTTCTGCAAGTGCCCGCAAAGGCCTGTAGGGGCCCACAGTGTTTCTGCCAGGTTCCGTAGAGTTCCGTAGGGGCCATATTTTTCTGTAGTGGCTGGTAGTATTCTGTAGGGGTCTGTAGGTTTCCGTAGGCGCCTACAGTGTTCTGTAGGAGCCCATAGGGTTTTAGTGAGGTTCCGTTGTGTTGCTAAGGGTCTTGTAGAGTGCTGTCGGGTCCTGGAGTATTCTGTAGGGTTCCAGAGGGGCTCGTAGGGTTCCGTCGAAATCTGTAGGGTTCCCTAGGGGCCCATAGAGTCCCGTAGATTTCCATAGGGACCTGTAGGGTTGTGTAAGTGCTCGCAGGGGTTGGTAGGAGCTTGTAGGGTTCCATAAGTTTCCAGAGGGTTGTGTAGGGTTCCGTAGGGGCCTGTGGTGTTCCCTAAGGGCCTATAGAGTCTCGTACGGTTCCGTAGGGGCCTGTGGTGTTCCCTAGGGGCCTGTAGAGTCTCGTACAGTTCCGTAGGGTCCTGTAGGTTTCCATAAGCGCCCGCAAAGGTCTGAATGGGCCCGTACTGTTCCGTAAGGATCCATAGGGCTCCGTAGAGCTTCGTAGGTTCCCTAGAGGCCTCTGGAGTACCACAGGAGCCAGTAGTGTTCTGTAGGGGCCCGTAGGGTTCCTTCCATAGGAGCTGGCAGTGTTCCGTAGGGTCCTCTAGGGTTGAGTAAGTGCCCGCAGGAGGCTGTAGGAATCCGTGGGATTCTGTAAGGTTCTGCAGGGTTCCGTAGGGGCCCGTAGAGTTCCGTAGTGGCTGGTAAAGTTCCGTAGGGCCCTGTGGGGTTCTGTATGGACCTGTAGGGTTCCGTAGGGGCCTGCAGGGTTCCGTAAGTGCCCGCAGGTGTCTGTAGGGTTCCGTAGGGGTCTCTAGGGTTCCGTAGGCACCTGCAGTGTTCTGTAGGAGCCCATAGGGTTTTAGTGAGGTTCCGTTGTGTTGCTAAGGGTCTTGTAGAGTGCTGTCGGGTCCTGGAGTATTCTGTAGGGTTCCAGAGGGCCTCATAGGGTTCCATCAAAATCTATAGGGTTCCCTAGGGGCCCATAGAGTCCCGTAGATTTCCGTAGGGACCTGTAGGGTTGTGTAAGTGCTCGCAGGGGTTGGTAGGAGCTTGTAGGGTTCCATAAGTTTCCAGAGGGTTGTGTAGGGTTCCGTAGGGGCCTGTGGTGTTCCCTAGGGGCCTGTAGAGTCTCGTACGGTTCCGTAGGGGCCTGTGGTGTTCCCTAGGGGCCTGTAGAGTCTCGTACAGTTCCGTAGGGTCCTGTAGGTTTCCATAAGTGCCCGCAGAGGTTTGAATGGGCCCGTACTGTTCCGTAAGGATCCATAGGGCTCCGTAGAGCTTCGTAGGTTCCCTAGAGGCCTGTGGAGTACCGCAGGAGCCAGTAGTGTTCTGTAGGGGCCCGTAGGGTTCCTTCCATAGGGGCTGGCAGTGTTCCGTAGGGGCCTCTAGGGTTGTGTAAGTGCCCGCAGAAGTCTGTAGGAGTCTGTGGGATTCTGTAAGGTTCTGGAGGGTTCTGCAGGGTTCCGTAGGGGCCCGTAGAGTTCCGTAGTGGCTGGTAAAGTTCCGTAGGGCCCTGTGGGGTTCTGTATGGACCTGTAGGGTTCCGTAGGGGCCTGCAGTGTTCTGTAAGTGCCCGTAGGTGTCTGTACGGGTCTGTAGGGTTCCATAGGCACCTGCAGTATTCTGTAGGAGCCCATAGGGTTTTAGTGAGGTTCCGTTGTGTTGCTAAGGGTCTTGTAGAGTGCTGTCGGGTCCTGGAGTATTCTGTAGGGTTCCAGAGGGGCTGGTAGGGTTCCGTCGAAATCTGAAGGGTTCCCTAGGGGCCCGTAGAGTCCCATAGATTTCCGTAGGGGCCTGTAGGGTTGTGTAAGTGCCCGCAGGGGTTGGTAGGAGCTTGTAGGGTGCCATATGTTTCCAGAGGGATTTGTAGGGTTCCGTAGGGGCCTGTGGTGTTCCCTAGGGGCCTGTAGAGTCTCGTACAGATCCGTAGGGTCCTGTAGGTTTCCATAAGCGCCCGCAGAGGTCTGAAGGGGCCCGTACTGTGCCGTAAGGATCCATAGGGTTCCGTAGAGCTTCGTAGGTTCCCTAGAGGCCTCTGGAGTACCGCAGGAGCCAGTAGTGTTCTGTAGGGGCCCGTAGGGTTCCTTCCATAGGAGCTGGCAGTGTTCCGTAGGGTCCTCTAGGGTTGAGTAAGTGCCCGCAGGAGTCTGTAGGAATCCGTGGGATTCTGTAAGGTTCTGGAGGGTTCTGCAGGGTTCCGTAGGGGCCCGTAGAGTTCCGTAGTGGCTGGTAAAGTTCCCTAGGGCCCTGTACCGTTCTGTAACTGCCTGCAAGGGTCTTTAGGCTTCCGTAGGGGCTGGTAGGGTTCCATAAAGTTCCGTGGGTTCCTGCAGAGTTCTGCAAGTGCCCGCAAGGGCCTGTAGGGGCCCACAGTGTTTCTGCCAGGTTCCGTAGAGTTCCGTAGGGGCCATATTTTTCTGTAGTGGCTGGTAGTATTCTGTAGGGGTCTGTAGGTTTCCGTAGGCGCCTACAGTGTTCTGTAGGAGCCCATAGGGTTTTAGTGAGGTTCCGTTGTGTTGCTAAGGGTCTTGAAGAGTGCTGTCGGGTCCTGGAGTATTCTGTAGGGTTCCAGAGGGGCTCGTAGGGTTCCATCGAAATCTGAAGGGTTCCCTAGGGGCCCGTAGAGTCCCGTAGATTTCCATAGGGACCTGTAGGGTTGTGTAAGTGCTCGCAGGGTTGGTAGGAGCTTGTAGGGTTCCATAAGTTTCCAGAGGGTTGTGTAGGGTTCCGTAGGGGCCTGTGGTGTTCCCTAAGGGCCTATAGAGTCTCGTACGGTTTAGTAGGGGCCTGTGGTGTTCCCTAGGGGCCTGTAGAGTCTCGTACAGTTCCGTAGGGTCCTGTAGGTTTCCATAAGTGCCTGCAGAGGTCTGAAGGGGCCCGTACTGTTCCGTAAGGATCCATAGGGCTCCGTAGAGCTTCGTAGGTTCCCTAGAGGCCTCTGGAGTACCGCAGGAGCCAGTAGTGTTCTGTAGGGGCCCGTAGGGTTCCTTCCATAGGGGCTGGCAGTGTTCCGTAGGGGCCTCTAGGGTTGTGTAAGTGCCCGCAGAAGTCTGTAGGAGTCTGTGGGATTCTGTAAGGTTCTGGAGGGTTCTGCAGGGTTCCGTAGGGGCCCGTAGAGTTCCGTAGTGGCTGGTAAAGTTCCGTAGGGCCCTGTGGGGTTCTGTATGAACCTGTAGGGTTCCGTAGGGGCCTGCAGTGTTCTGTAAGTGCCCGTAGGTGTCTGTACGGGTCTGTAGGGTTCCATAGGCACCTGCAGTATTCTGTAGGAGCCCATAGGGTTTTAGTGAGGTTCCGTTGTGTTGCTAAGGGTCTTGTAGAGTGCTGTCGGGTCCTGGAGTATTCTGTAGGGTTCCAGAGGGGCTGGTAGGGTTCCGTCGAAATCTGAAGGGTTCCCTAGGGGCCCGTAGAGTCCCATAGATTTCCATAGGGGCCTGTAGGGTTGTGTAAGTGCCCGCAGGGGTTGGTAGGAGCTTGTAGGGTGCCATATGTTTCCAGAGGGATTTGTAGGGTTCCGTAGGGGCCTGTGGTGTTCCCTAGGGGCCTGTAGAGTCTCGTACAGATCCGTAGGGTCCTGTAGGTTTCCATTAGCGCCCGCAGAGGTCTGAAGGGGCCCGTACTGTGCCGTAAGGATCCATAGGGTTCCGTAGAGCTTCGTAGGTTCCCTAGAGGCCTGTGGAGTACCGCAGGAGCCAGTAGTGTTCTGTAGGGGCCCGTAGGGTTCCTTCCATAGGAGGTGGCAGTGTTCCGTAGGGTCCTCTAGGGTTGAGTAAGTGCCCGCAGGAGTCTGTAGGAATCCGTGGGATTCTGTAAGGTTCTGGAGGGTTCTGCAGGGTTCCGTAGGGGCCCGTAGAGTTCCGTAGTGGCTGGTAAAGTTCCCTAGGGCCCTGTACCGTTCCGTAACTGCCTGCAAGGGTCTTTAGGCTTCCGTAGGGGCTGGTAGGGTTCCATAAAGTTCCGTGGGTTCCTGCAGAGTTCTGCAAGTGCCCGCAAAGGCCTGTAGGGGCCCACAGTGTTTCTGCCAGGTTCCGTAGAGTTCCGTAGGGGCCATATTTTTCTGTAGTGGCTGGTAGTATTCTGTAGGGGTCTGTAGGTTTCCGTAGGCGCCTACAGTGTTCTGTAGGAGCCCATAGGGTTTTAGTGAGGTTCCGTTGTGTTGCTAAGGGTCTTGTAGAGTGCTGTCGGGTCCTGGAGTATTCTGTAGGGTTCCAGAGGGGCTCGTAGGGTTCCGTCGAAATCTGTAGGGTTCCCTAGGGGCCCATAGAGTCCCGTAGATTTCCATAGGGACCTGTAGGGTTGTGTAAGTGCTCGCAGGGGTTGGTAGGAGCTTGTAGGGTTCCATAAGTTTCCAGAGGGTTGTGTAGGGTTCCGTAGGGGCCTGTGGTGTTCCCTAAGGGCCTATAGAGTCTCGTACGGTTCCGTAGGGGCCTGTGGTGTTCCCTAGGGGCCTGTAGAGTCTCGTACAGTTCCGTAGGGTCCTGTAGGTTTCCATAAGCGCCCGCAAAGGTCTGAATGGGCCCGTACTGTTCCGTAAGGATCCATAGGGCTCCGTAGAGCTTCGTAGGTTCCCTAGAGGCCTCTGGAGTACCACAGGAGCCAGTAGTGTTCTGTAGGGGCCCGTAGGGTTCCTTCCATAGGAGCTGGCAGTGTTCCGTAGGGTCCTCTAGGGTTGAGTAAGTGCCCGCAGGAGTCTGTAGGAATCCGTGGGATTCTGTAAGGTTCTGCAGGGTTCCGTAGGGGCCCGTAGAGTTCCGTAGTGGCTGGTAAAGTTCCGTAGGGCCCTGTGGGGTTCTGTATGGACCTGTAGGGTTCCGTAGGGGCCTGCAGCGTTCCGTAAGTGCCCGCAGGTGTCTGTAGGGTTCCGTAGGGGTCTCTAGGGTTCCGTAGGCACCTGCAGTGTTCTGTAGGAGCCCATAGGGTTTTAGTGAGGTTCCGTTGTGTTGCTAAGGGTCTTGTAGAGTGCTGTCGGGTCCTGGAGTATTCTGTAGGGTTCCAGAGGGGCTCGTAGGGTTCCGTCGAAATCTGTAGGGTTCCCTAGGGGCCCATAGAGTCCCGTAGATTTCCATAGGGACCTGTAGGGTTGTGTAAGTGCTCGCAGGGGTTGGTAGGAGCTTGTAGGGTTCCTTAAGTTTCCAGAGGGTTGTGTAGGGTTCCGTAGGGGCCTGTGGTGTTCCCTAAGGGCCTATAGAGTCTCGTACGGTTCCGTAGGGGCCTGTGGTGTTCCCTAGGGGCCTGTAGAGTCTCGTACAGTTCCGTAGGGTCCTGTAGGTTTCCATAAGCGCCCGCAAAGGTCTGAATGGGCCCGTACTGTTCCGTAAGGATCCATAGGGCTCCGTAGAGCTTCGTAGGTTCCCTAGAGGCCTGTGGAGTACCGCAGGAGCCAGTAGTGTTCTGTAGGGGCCCGTAGGGTTCCTTCCATAGGGGCTGGCAGTGTTCCGTAGGGTCCTCTAGGGTTGTGTAAGTGCCCGCAGAAGTCTGTAGGAGTCTGTGGGATTCTGTAAGGTTCCGGAGGGTTCTGCAGGGTTCCGTAGGGGCCCGTAGAGTTCCGTAGTGGCTGGTAAAGTTCCGTAGGGCCCTGTGGGGTTCTGTATGAACCTGTAGGGTTCCGTAGGGGCCTGCAGTGTTCTGTAAGTGCCCGTAGGTGTCTGTACGGGTCTGTAGGGTTCCGTAGGCACCTGCAGTATTCTGTAGGAGCCCCTAGGGTTTTAGTGAGGTTCCGTTGTGTTGCTAAGGGTCTTGTAGAGTGCTGTCGGGTCCTGGAGTATTCTGTAGGGTTCCAGAGGGGCTGGTAGGGTTCCGTCGAAATCTGAAGGGTTCCCTAGGGGCCCGTAGAGTCCCATAGATTTCCGTAGGGGCCTGTAGGGTTGTGTAAGTGCCCGCAGGGGTTGGTAGGAGCTTGTAGGGTGCCATATGTTTCCGGAGGGATTTGTAGGGTTCCGTAGGGGCCTGTGGTGTTCCCTAGGGGCCTGTAGAGTCTCGTACAGTTCCGTAGGGTCCTGTAGGTTTCCATAAGTGCCCGCAGAGGTCTGAAGGGGCCCGTACTGTTCCGTAAGGATCCATAGGGCTTTGTAGAGCTTCGTAGGTTCCCTAGAGGCCTCTGGAGTACCGCAGGAGCCAGTAGTGTTCTGTAGGCGCCCGTAGGGTTCCTTCCATAGGAGCTGGCAGTGTTCCGTAGGGTCCTCTAGGGTTGAGTAAGTGCCCGCAGGAGTCTGTAGGAATCCGTGGGATTCTGTAAGGTTCTGGAGGGTTCTGCAGGGTTCCGTAGGGGCCCGTAGAGTTCCGTAGTGGCTGGTAAAGTTCCGTAGGGCCCTGTGGGGTTCTGTATGGACCTGTAGGGTTCCGTAGGGGCCTGCAGGGTTCCGTAAGTGCCCGCAGGTGTCTGTAGGGTTCCGTAGGGGTCTCTAGGGTTCCGTAGGCACCTGCAGTGTTCTGTAGGAGCCCATAGGGTTTTAGTGAGGTTCCGTTGTGTTGCTAAGGGTCTTGTAGAGTGCTGTCGGGTCCTGGAGTATTCTGTAGGGTTCCAGAGGGCCTCATAGGGTTCCATCAAAATCTATAGGGTTCCCTAGGGGCCCATAGAGTCCCGTAGATTTCCGTAGGGACCTGTAGGGTTGTGTAAGTGCTCGCAGGGGTTGGTAGGACCTTGTAGGGTTCCATAAGTTTCCAGAGGGTTGTGTAGGGTTCCGTAGGGGCCTGTGGTGTTCTTCCCTAGGGGCCTGTAGAGTCTCGTACAGTTCCGTAGGGTCCTGTAGGTTTCCATAAGCACCTGCAGAGGTCTGAAGGGGGCCTGTACTGTGCCGTAAGGATCCATAGGGTTCCGTAGAGCTTCGTAGGTTCCCTAGAGGCCTCTGGAGTACCGCAGGAGCCAGCAGTGTTCTGTAGGCGCCCGTAGGGTTCCTTCCATAGGAGCTGGCAGTGTTCCGTAGGGGTCCTCTAGGGTTGAGTAAGTGCCCGCAGGAGGCTGTAGGAATCCGTGGGATTCTGTAAGGTTCTGGAGGGTTCTGCAGGGTTCCGTAGGGGCCCGTAGAGTTCCATAGTGGCTGGTAAAGTTCCCTAGGGCCCTGTACCGTTCCGTAACTGCCTGCAAGGGTCTTTAGGCTTCCGTAGGGGCTGGTAGGGTTCCATAAAGTTCCGTGGGTTCCTGCAGAGTTCTGCAAGTGCCCGCAAGGGCCTGTAGGGGCCCACAGTGTTTCTGCCAGGTTCCGTAGAGTTCCGTAGGGGCCATATTTTTCTGTAGTGGCTGGTAGTATTCTGTAGGGGTCTGTAGGTTTCCGTAGGCGCCTACAGTGTTCTGTAGGAGCCCATAGGGTTTTAGTGAGGTTCCGTTGTGTTGCTAAGGGTCTTGTAGAGTGCTGTCGGGTCCTGGAGTATTCTGTAGGGTTCCAGAGGGCCTCATAGGGTTCCATCGAAATCTATAGGGTTCCCTAGGGGGCCCATAGAGTCCCGTAGATTTCCGTAGGGACCTGTAGGGTTGTGTAAGTGCTCGCAGGGGTTGGTAGGAGCTTGTAGGGTTCCATAAGTTTCCAGAGGGTTGTGTAGGGTTCCGTAGGGGCCTGTGGTGTTCCCTAGGGGCCTGTAGAGTCTCGTACGGTTCCGTAGGGGCCTGTGGTGTTCCCTAGGGGCCTGTAGAGTCTCGTACAGTTCCGTAGGGTCCTGTAGGTTTCCATAAGTGCCCGCAGAGGTCTGAAGGGGCCCGTACTGTTCCGTAAGGATCCATAGGGCTCCGTAGAGCTTCGTAGGTTCCCTAGAGGCCTGTAGAGTACCGCAGGAGCCAGTAGTGTTCTGTAGGTCCCGTAGGGTTCCTTCCATAGGGGCTGGCAGTGTTCCGTAGGGTCCTCTAGGATTGAGTAAGTGCCCGCAGGAGTCTGTAGGAATCCGTGGGATTCTGTAAGGTTCTGGAGGGTTCTGCAGGGTTCCGTAGGGGCCCGTAGAGTTCCGTAGTGGCTGGTAAAGTTCCCTAGGGCCCTGTACCGTTCCGTAACTGCCTGCAAGGGTCTTTAGGCTTCCATAGGGGCTGGTAGGGTTCCATAAAGTTCCGTGGGTTCCTGCAGAGTTCTGCAAGTGCCCGCAAGGGCCTGTAGGGGCCCACAGTGTTTCTGTCAGGTTCCGTAGAGTTCCGTAGGGGCCATAGGTTTCCGTAGCGGCTGGTAGTATTCCGTAGGGGCCTGTAGGGTTCCGTAGGCACCTGCAGTGTTCTGTAGGAGCCCATAGGGTTTTAGTGAGGTTCCGTTGTGTTGCTAAGGGTCTTGTAGAGTGCTGTCGGGTCCTGGAGTATTCTGTAGGGTTCCAGAGGGGCTCGTAGGGTTCCGTCAAAATCCGTAGGCTTCCCTAGGGGCCCATAGAGTCCCGTAGATTTCCGTAGGGGCCTGTAGTGTTGTGTAAGTGCCCGCAGGGGTTAGTAGGAGCTTGTAGGGTGCCATAAGTTTCCAGAGGGTTGTGTAGGGTTCCGTAGGGGCCTGTGGTGTTCCCTAGGGCCCTGTAGAGTCTGTAGAGTGCTGGGTGGTAGAGCGACGAGCTCGGGAGAGCGCCTGGCGGCACCCTGACGCGCGGGGTCAACGAGTGGCGATACTGGGAGAGCGCTCGGCGGCACTCGGAGCCACGCGGTGGTAGCGCGGCGAGCTCGGCAGAGCCCATAGGGTTTTAGTGAGGTTCCGTTGTGTTGCTAAGGGTCTTGTAGAGTGCTGTCGGGTCCTGGAGTATTCTGTAGGGTTCCAGAGGGGCTCGTAGGGTTCCGTCGAAATCTGTAGGCTTCCCTAGGGGCCCGTGGAGTCCCGTAGATTTCCGTAGGGGCCTGTAGGGTTGTGTAAGTGCCCGCAGCAGTCTGTGGGATTCTGTAAGGTTCTGGAGGGTTCTGCAGGGTTCTGTAGGGGCCCGTAGGGTTCCGTAGTGGCTGGTAAAGTTCCGTAGGGCCCTGTGGGGTTCTGTATGGACCTGTAGGGTTCCGTAGGGGCCTGCAGGGTTCTGTAAGTGCCCGCAGTGTTCTGTAGGAGCCCAGAGGGTTTTAGTGAGGTTTCGTTTTGTTGCTAAGGGTCTTGTAGAGTGCTGTCAGGTCCTGGAGTATTCTGTAGGGTTCCAGAGGGGCTCGTAGGGTTCCGTCAAAATCTGTAGGCTTCCCTAGGGGCCCGTGGAGTCCCGTAGATTTCCGTAGGTGCCTGTAGGGTTGTGTAAGTGCCCGCAGGGGTTGGTAGGAGCTTGTAGGGTTCCATAAGTTTCCAGAGGGTTGTGTAGGGTTCCGTAGGGGCCTGTGGTGTTCCCTAGGGGCCTGTAGAGTCTCGTACGGTTCCGTAGGGGCCTGTGGTGTTCCCTAGGGGCCTGTAGAGTCTCGTACGGTTCCGTAGGGGCCTGTAGTGTTCCCTAGGGGCCTGTAGAGTCTCGTACAGTTCCGTAGGGTCCTGTAGGTTTCCATAAGCGCCTGCAGAGGTCTGAAGGGGCCCGTACTGTTCCGTAAGGATCCATAGGGCTCCGTAGAGCTTCGTAGGTTCCCTAGAGGCCTGTAGAGTACCGCAGGAGCCAGTAGTGTTCTGTAGGGGCCCGTAGGGTTCCTTCCATAGGGGCTGGCAGTGTTCCGTAGGGTCCTCTAGGGTTGAGTAAGTGCCCGCAGGAGTCTGTAGGAATCCGTGGGATTCTGTAAGGTTCTGGAGGGTTCTGCTGGGTTCCGTAGGGGCCCGTAGAGTTCCGTAGTGGCTGGTAAAGTTCCCTAGGGGCCTGTACCGTTCCGTAACTGCCTGCAAGGGTCTTTAGGCTTCCATAGGGGCTGGTAGGGTTCCATAAAGTTCCGTGGGTTCCTGCAGAGTTCTGCAAGTGCCCGCAAGGGCCTGTAGGGGCCCACAGTGTTTCTGTCAGGTTCCGTAGAGTTCCGTAGGGGCCATAGGTTTCCGTAGCGGCTGGTAGTATTCCGTAGGGGCCTGTAGGGTTCCGTAGGCACCTGCAGTGTTCTGTAGGAGCCCATAGGGTTTTAGTGAGGTTCCGTTGTGTTGCTAAGGGTCTTGTAGAGTGCTGTCGGGTCCTGGAGTATTCTGTAGGGTTCCAGAGGGGCTCGTAGGGTTCCGTCGAAATCTGTAGGCTTCCCTAGGGGCCCGTGGAGTCCCGTAGATTTCCGTAGGGACCTGTAGGGTTGTGTAAGTGCCCGCAGCAGTCTGTAGGAGTCTGTGGGATTCTGTAAGGTTCTGGAGGGTTCTGCAGGGTTCTGTAGGGGCCCGTAGAGTTCCGTAGTGGTTGGTAAAGTTCCGTAGGGCCCTGTGGGGTTCTGTATGGACCTGTAGGGTTCCGTAGGGGCCTGCAGGGTTCTGTAAGTGCCCGCAGTATTCTGTAGGAGCCCATAGGGTTTTAGTGAGGTTCCGTTGTGTTGCTAAGGGTCTTGTAGAGTGCTGTCGGGTCCTGGAGTATTCTGTAGGGTTCCAGAGGGGCTCGTAGGGTTCCGTCAAAATCTGTAGGCTCCCCTAGGGGCCCGTGGAGTCCCGTAGATTTCCGTAGGTGCCTGTAGGGTTCTGTAAGTGCCCGCAGGGGTTGGTAGGAGCTTGTAGGGTGCCATAAGTTTCCAGAGGGTTGTGTAGGGTTCCGTAGGGGCCTGTGGTGTTCCCTAGGGGCCTGTAGAGTCTCGTACAGTTCCGTAGGGTCCTGTAGGTTTCCGTAAGCGCCCGCAGAGGTCTGAAGGGGCCCGTACTGTTCCGTAAGGATCCATAGGGCTCCGTAGAGCTTCGTAGGTTCCCTAGAGGCCTGTAGAGTACCGCAGGAGCCAGTAGTGTTCTGTAGGTCCCGTAGGGTTCCTTCCATAGGGGCTGGCAGTGTTCCGTAGGGTCCTCTAGGATTGAGTAAGTGCCCGCAGGAGTCTGTAGGAATCCGTGGGATTCTGTAAGGTTCTGGAGGGTTCTGCAGGGTTCCGTAGGGGCCCGTAGAGTTCCGTAGTGGCTGGTAAAGTTCCCTAGGGCCCTGTACCGTTCCGTAACTGCCTGCAAGGGTCTTTAGGCTTCCATAGGGGCTGGTAGGGTTCCATAAAGTTCCGTGGGTTCCTGCAGAGTTCTGCAAGTGCCCGCAAGGGCCTGTAGGGGCCCACAGTGTTTCTGTCAGGTTCCGTAGAGTTCCGTAGGGGCCATAGGTTTCCGTAGCGGCTGGTAGTATTCCGTAGGGGCCTGTAGGGTTCCGTAGGCACCTGCAGTGTTCTGTAGGAGCCCATAGGGTTTTAGTGAGGTTCCGTTGTGTTGCTAAGGGTCTTGTAGAGTGCTGTCGGGTCCTGGAGTATTCTGTAGGGTTCCAGAGGGGCTCGTAGGGTTCCGTCAAAATCCGTAGGCTTCCCTAGGGGCCCATAGAGTCCCGTAGATTTCCGTAGGGGCCTGTAGTGTTGTGTAAGTGCCCGCAGGGGTTAGTAGGAGCTTGTAGGGTGCCATAAGTTTCCAGAGGGTTGTGTAGGGTTCCGTAGGGGCCTGTGGTGTTCCCTAGGGCCCTGTAGAGTCTGTAGAGTGCTGGGTGGTAGAGCGACGAGCTCGGGAGAGCGCCTGGCGGCACCCTGACGCGCGGGGTCAACGAGTGGCGATACTGGGAGAGCGCTCGGCGGCACTCGGAGCCACGCGGTGGTAGCGCGGCGAGCTCGGCAGAGCCCATAGGGTTTTAGTGAGGTTCCGTTGTGTTGCTAAGGGTCTTGTAGAGTGCTGTCGGGTCCTGGAGTATTCTGTAGGGTTCCAGAGGGGCTCGTAGGGTTCCGTCGAAATCTGTAGGCTTCCCTAGGGGCCCGTGGAGTCCCGTAGATTTCCGTAGGGGCCTGTAGGGTTGTGTAAGTGCCCGCAGCAGTCTGTGGGATTCTGTAAGGTTCTGGAGGGTTCTGCAGGGTTCTGTAGGGGCCCGTAGGGTTCCGTAGTGGCTGGTAAAGTTCCGTAGGGCCCTGTGGGGTTCTGTATGGACCTGTAGGGTTCCGTAGGGGCCTGCAGGGTTCTGTAAGTGCCCGCAGTGTTCTGTAGGAGCCCAGAGGGTTTTAGTGAGGTTTCGTTTTGTTGCTAAGGGTCTTGTAGAGTGCTGTCAGGTCCTGGAGTATTCTGTAGGGTTCCAGAGGGGCTCGTAGGGTTCCGTCAAAATCTGTAGGCTTCCCTAGGGGCCCGTGGAGTCCCGTAGATTTCCGTAGGTGCCTGTAGGGTTGTGTAAGTGCCCGCAGGGGTTGGTAGGAGCTTGTAGGGTTCCATAAGTTTCCAGAGGGTTGTGTAGGGTTCCGTAGGGGCCTGTGGTGTTCCCTAGGGGCCTGTAGAGTCTCGTACGGTTCCGTAGGGGCCTGTGGTGTTCCCTAGGGGCCTGTAGAGTCTCGTACGGTTCCGTAGGGGCCTGTAGTGTTCCCTAGGGGCCTGTAGAGTCTCGTACAGTTCCGTAGGGTCCTGTAGGTTTCCATAAGCGCCTGCAGAGGTCTGAAGGGGCCCGTACTGTTCCGTAAGGATCCATAGGGCTCCGTAGAGCTTCGTAGGTTCCCTAGAGGCCTGTAGAGTACCGCAGGAGCCAGTAGTGTTCTGTAGGGGCCCGTAGGGTTCCTTCCATAGGGGCTGGCAGTGTTCCGTAGGGTCCTCTAGGGTTGAGTAAGTGCCCGCAGGAGTCTGTAGGAATCCGTGGGATTCTGTAAGGTTCTGGAGGGTTCTGCTGGGTTCCGTAGGGGCCCGTAGAGTTCCGTAGTGGCTGGTAAAGTTCCCTAGGGGCCTGTACCGTTCCGTAACTGCCTGCAAGGGTCTTTAGGCTTCCATAGGGGCTGGTAGGGTTCCATAAAGTTCCGTGGGTTCCTGCAGAGTTCTGCAAGTGCCCGCAAGGGCCTGTAGGGGCCCACAGTGTTTCTGTCAGGTTCCGTAGAGTTCCGTAGGGGCCATAGGTTTCCGTAGCGGCTGGTAGTATTCCGTAGGGGCCTGTAGGGTTCCGTAGGCACCTGCAGTGTTCTGTAGGAGCCCATAGGGTTTTAGTGAGGTTCCGTTGTGTTGCTAAGGGTCTTGTAGAGTGCTGTCGGGTCCTGGAGTATTCTGTAGGGTTCCAGAGGGGCTCGTAGGGTTCCGTCGAAATCTGTAGGCTTCCCTAGGGGCCCATAGAGTCCCGTAGATTTCCGTAGGGGCCTGTAGTGTTGTGTAAGTGCCCGCAGGGGTTAGTAGGAGCTTGTAGGGTGCCATAAGTTTCCAGAGGGTTGTGTAGGGTTCCGTAGGGGCCTGTGGTGTTCCCTAGGGCCCTGTAGAGTCTGTAGAGTGCTGGGTGGTAGAGCGACGAGCTCGGGAGAGCGCCTGGCGGCACCCTGACGCGCGGGGTCAACGAGTGGCGATACCGGGAGAGCGCTCGGCGGCACTCGGAGCCATGCGGTGGTAGCGCGGCGAGCTCGGCAGAGCCCATAGGGTTTTAGTGAGGTTCCGTTGTGTTGCTAAGGGTCTTGTAGAGTGCTGTCGGGTCCTGGAGTATTCTGTAGGGTTCCAGAGGGTCTCGTAGGGTTCCGTCGAAATCTGTAGGCTTCCCTAGGGGCCCGTGGAGTCCCGTAGATTTCCGTAGGGGCCTGTAGGGTTGTGTAGTGCCCGCAGCAGTCTGTGGGATTCTGTAAGGTTCTGGAGGGTTCTGCAGGGTTCTGTAGGGGCCCGTAGGGTTCCGTAGTGGCTGGTAAAGTTCCGTAGGGCCCTGTGGGGTTCTGTATGGACCTGTAGGGTTCCGTAGGGGCCTGCAGGGTTCTGTAAGTGCCCGCAGTGTTCTGTAGGAGCCCAGAGGGTTTTAGTGAGGTTTCGTTTTGTTGCTAAGGGTCTTGTAGAGTGCTGTCAGGTCCTGGAGTATTCTGTAGGGTTCCAGAGGGGCTCGTAGGGTTCCGTCAAAATCTGTAGGCTTCCCTAGGGGCCCGTGGAGTCCCGTAGATTTCCGTAGGGGCCTGTAGGGTTGTGTAAGTGCCCGCAGGGGTTGGTAGGAGCTTGTAGGGTTCCATAAGTTTCCAGAGGGTTGTGTAGGGTTCCGTAGGGGCCTGTGGTGTTCCCTAGGGGCCTGTAGAGTCTCGTACGGTTCCGTAGGGGCCTGTGGTGTTCCCTAGGGGCCTGTAGAAACTCGTACGGTTCCGTAGGGGCCTGTAGTGTTCCCTAGGGGCCTGTAGAGTCTCGTACAGTTCTGTAGGGTCCTGTAGGTTTCCATAAGCGCCCGCAGAGGTCTGAAGGGGCCCGTACTGTTCCGTAAGGATCCATAGGGCTCCGTAGAGCTTCGTAGGTTCCCTAGAGGCCTGTAGAGTACCGCAGGAGCCAGTAGTGTTCTGTAGGGGCCCGTAGGGTTCCTTCCATAGGGGCTGGCAGTGTTCCGTAGGGTCCTCTAGGGTTGAGTAAGTGCCCGCAGGAGTCTGTAGGAATCCGTGGGATTCTGTAAGGTTCTGGAGGGTTCTGCTGGGTTCCGTAGGGGCCCGTAGAGTTCCGTAGTGGCTGGTAAAGTTCCCTAGGGCCCTGTACCATTCCGTAACTGCCTGCAAGGGTCTTTAGGCTTCCATAGGGGCTGGTAGGGTTCCATAAAGTTCCGTGGGTTCCTGCAGAGTTCTGCAAGTGCCCGCAAGGGCCTGTAGGGGCCCACAGTGTTTCTGTCAGGTTCCGTAGAGTTCCGTAGGGGCCATAGGTTTCCGTAGCGGCTGGTAGTATTCCGTAGGGGCCTGTAGGGTTCCGTAGGCACCTGCAGTGTTCTGTAGGAGCCCATAGGGTTTTAGTGAAGTTCCGTTGTGTTGCTAAGGGTCTTGTAGAGTGCTGTCGGGTCCTGGAGTATTCTGTAGGGTTCCAGAGGGGCTCGTAGGGTTCCGTCGAAATCTGTAGGCTTCCCTAGGGGCCCGTGGAGTCCCGTAGATTTCCGTAGGGACCTGTAGGGTTGTGTAAGTGCCCGCAGCAGTCTGTAGGAGTCTGTGGGATTCTGTAAGGTTCTGGAGGGTTCTGCAGGGTTCTGTAGGGGCCCGTAGAGTTCCGTAGTGGTTGGTAAAGTTCCGTAGGGCCCTGTGGGGTTCTGTATGGACCTGTAGGGTTCCGTAGGGGCCTGCAGGGTTCTGTAAGTGCCCGCAGTATTCTGTAGGAGCCCATAGGGTTTTAGTGAGGTTCCGTTGTGTTGCTAAGGGTCTTGTAGAGTGCTGTCGGGTCCTGGAGTATTCTGTAGGGTTCCAGAGGGGCTCGTAGGGTTCCGTCAAAATCTGTAGGCTCCCCTAGGGGCCCGTGGAGTCCCGTAGATTTCCGTAGGTGCCTGTAGGGTTCTGTAAGTGCCCGCAGGGGTTGGTAGGAGCTTGTAGGGTGCCATAAGTTTCCAGAGGGTTGTGTAGGGTTCCGTAGGGGCCTGTGGTGTTCCCTAGGGGCCTGTAGAGTCTCGTACAGTTCCGTAGGGTCCTGTAGGTTTCCGTAAGCGCCCGCAGAGGTCTGAAGGGGCCCGTACTGTTCCGTAAGGATCCATAGGGCTCCGTAGAGCTTCGTAGGTTCCCTAGAGGCCTGTAGAGTACCGCAGGAGCCAGTAGTGTTCTGTAGGGGCCCGTAGGGTTCCTTCCATAGGGGCTGGCAGTGTTCCGTAGGGTCCTCTAGTATTGAGTAAGTGCCCGCAGGAGTCTGTAGGAATCCGTGGGATTCTGTAAGGTTCTGGAGGGTTCTGCCGGGTTCCGTAGGGGCCCGTAGAGTTCCGTAGTGGCTGGTAAAGTTCCCTAGGGCCCTGTACCGTTCCGTAACTGCCTGCAAGGGTCTTTAGGATTCCATAGGGGCTGGTAGGGTTCCATAAAGTTCCGTGGGTTCCTGCAGAGTTCTGCAAGTGCCCGCAAGGGCCTGTAGGGGCCCACAGTGTTTCTGTCAGGTTCCGTAGAGTTCCGTAGGGGCCATAGGTTTCCGTAGCGGCTGGTAGTATTCCGTAGGGGCCTGTAGGGTTCCGTAGGCACCTGCAGTGTTCTGTAGGAGCCCATAGGGTTTTAGTGAGGTTCCGTTGTGTTGCTAAGGGTCTTGTAGAGTGCTGTCGGGTCCTGGAGTATTCTGTAGGGTTCCAGAGGGGCTCGTAGGGTTCCGTCGAAATCTGTAGGCTTCCCTAGGGGCCCGTGGAGTCCCGTAGATTTCCGTAGGGGCCTGTAGGGTTGTGTAAGTGCCCGCAGCAGTCTGTGGGATTCTGTAAGGTTCTGGAGGGTTCTGCAGGGTTCTGTAGGGGCCCGTAGGGTTCCGTAGTGGCTGGTAAAGTTCCGTAGGGCCCTGTGGGGTTCTGTATGGACCTGTAGGGTTCCGTAGGGGCCTGCAGGGTTCTGTAAGTGCCCGCAGTGTTCTGTAGGAGCCCAGAGGGTTTTAGTGAGGTTTCGTTTTGTTGCTAAGGGTCTTGTAGAGTGCTGTCAGGTCCTGGAGTATTCTGTAGGGTTCCAGAGGGGCTCGTAGGGTTCCGTCAAAATCCGTAGTCTCCCCTAGGGGCCCATAGAGTCCCGTAGATTTCCGTAGGGGCCTGTAGGGTTGTGTAAGTGCCCGCAGGGGTTGGTAGGAGCTTGTAGGGTGCCATAAGTTTCCAGAGGGTTGTGTAGGGTTCCGTAGGGGCCTGTGGTGTTCCCTAGGGGCCTGTAGAGTCTCGTACGGTTCCGTAGGGGCCTGTAGTGTTCCCTAGGGGCCTGTAGAGTCTCGTACAGTTCCGTAGGGTCCTGTAGGTTTCCATAAGCGCCCGCAGAGGTCTGAAGGGGCCCGTACTGTTCCGTAAGGATCCATAGGGCTCCGTAGAGCTTCGTAGGTTCCCTAGAGGCCTGTAGAGTACCGCAGGAGCCAGTAGTGTTCTGTAGGGGCCCGTAGAGTTCCTTCCATAGGGGCTGGCAGTGTTCCGTAGGGTCCTCTAGGGTTGAGTAAGTGCCCGCAGGAGTCTGTAGGAATCCGTGGGATTCTGTAAGGTTCTGGAGGGTTCTGCTGGGTTCCGTAGGGGCCCGTAGAGTTCCGTAGTGGCTGGTAAAGTTCCCTAGGGGCCTGTACCGTTCCGTAACTGCCTGCAAGGGTCTTTAGGCTTCCATAGGGGCTGGTAGGGTTCCATAAAGTTCCGTGGGTTCCTGCAGAGTTCTGCAAGTGCCCGCAAGGGCCTGTAGGGGCCCACAGTGTTTCTGTCAGGTTCCGTAGAGTTCCGTAGGGGCCATAGGTTTCCGTAGCGGCTGGTAGTATTCCGTAGGGGCCTGTAGGGTTCCGTAGGCACCTGCAGTGTTCTGTAGGAGCCCATAGGGTTTTAGTGAGGTTCCGTTGTGTTGCTAAGGGTCTTGTAGAGTGCTGTCGGGTCCTGGAGTATTCTGTAGGGTTCCAGAGGGGCTCGTAGGGTTCCGTCGAAATCTGTAGGCTTCCCTAGGGGCCCATAGAGTCCCGTAGATTTCCGTAGGGGCCTGTAGTGTTGTGTAAGTGCCCGCAGGGGTTAGTAGGAGCTTGTAGGGTGCCATAAGTTTCCAGAGGGTTGTGTAGGGTTCCGTAGGGGCCTGTGGTGTTCCCTAGGGCCCTGTAGAGTCTGTAGAGTGCTGGGTGGTAGAGCGACGAGCTCGGGAGAGCGCCTGGCGGCACCCTGACGCGCGGGGTCAACGAGTGGCGATACTGGGAGAGCGCTCGGCGGCACTCGGAGCCACGCGGTGGTAGCGCGGCGAGCTCGGCAGAGCCCATAGGGTTTTAGTGAGGTTCCGTTGTGTTGCTAAGGGTCTTGTAGAGTGCTGTCGGGTCCTGGAGTATTCTGTAGGGTTCCAGAGGGGCTCGTAGGGTTCCGTCGAAATCTGTAGGCTTCCCTAGGGGCCCGTGGAGTCCCGTAGATTTCCGTAGGGGCCTGTAGGGTTGTGTAAGTGCCCGCAGCAGTCTGTGGGATTCTGTAAGGTTCTGGAGGGTTCTGCAGGGTTCTGTAGGGGCCCGTAGGGTTCCGTAGTGGCTGGTAAAGTTCCGTAGGGCCCTGTGGGGTTCTGTATGGACCTGTAGGGTTCCGTAGGGGCCTGCAGGGTTCTGTAAGTGCCCGCAGTGTTCTGTAGGAGCCCAGAGGGTTTTAGTGAGGTTTCGTTTTGTTGCTAAGGGTCTTGTAGAGTGCTGTCAGGTCCTGGAGTATTCTGTAGGGTTCCAGAGGGGCTCGTAGGGTTCCGTCAAAATCTGTAGGCTTCCCTAGGGGCCCGTGGAGTCCCGTAGATTTCCGTAGGGGCCTGTAGGGTTGTGTAAGTGCCCGCAGGGGTTGGTAGGAGCTTGTAGGGTTCCATAAGTTTCCAGAGGGTTGTGTAGGGTTCCGTAGGGGCCTGTGGTGTTCCCTAGGGGCCTGTAGAGTCTCGTACGGTTCCGTAGGGGCCTGTGGTGTTCCCTAGGGGCCTGTAGAGTCTCGTACGGTTCCGTAGGGGCCTGTAGTGTTCCCTAGGGGCCTGTAGAGTCTCGTACAGTTCCGTAGGGTCCTGTAGGTTTCCATAAGCGCCTGCAGAGGTCTGAAGGGGCCCGTACTGTTCCGTAAGGATCCATAGGGCTCCGTAGAGCTTCGTAGGTTCCCTAGAGGCCTGTAGAGTACCGCAGGAGCCAGTAGTGTTCTGTAGGGGCCCGTAGGGTTCCTTCCATAGGGGCTGGCAGTGTTCCGTAGGGTCCTCTAGGGTTGAGTAAGTGCCCGCAGGAGTCTGTAGGAATCCGTGGGATTCTGTAAGGTTCTGGAGGGTTCTGCTGGGTTCCGTAGGGGCCCGTAGAGTTCCGTAGTGGCTGGTAAAGTTCCCTAGGGGCCTGTACCGTTCCGTAACTGCCTGCAAGGGTCTTTAGGCTTCCATAGGGGCTGGTAGGGTTCCATAAAGTTCCGTGGGTTCCTGCAGAGTTCTGCAAGTGCCCGCAAGGGCCTGTAGGGGCCCACAGTGTTTCTGTCAGGTTCCGTAGAGTTCCGTAGGGGCCATAGGTTTCCGTAGCGGCTGGTAGTATTCCGTAGGGGCCTGTAGGGTTCCGTAGGCACCTGCAGTGTTCTGTAGGAGCCCATAGGGTTTTAGTGAGGTTCCGTTGTGTTGCTAAGGGTCTTGTAGAGTGCTGTCGGGTCCTGGAGTATTCTGTAGGGTTCCAGAGGGGCTCGTAGGGTTCCGTCGAAATCTGTAGGCTTCCCTAGGGGCCCATAGAGTCCCGTAGATTTCCGTAGGGGCCTGTAGTGTTGTGTAAGTGCCCGCAGGGGTTAGTAGGAGCTTGTAGGGTGCCATAAGTTTCCAGAGGGTTGTGTAGGGTTCCGTAGGGGCCTGTGGTGTTCCCTAGGGCCCTGTAGAGTCTGTAGAGTGCTGGGTGGTAGAGCGACGAGCTCGGGAGAGCGCCTGGCGGCACCCTGACGCGCGGGGTCAACGAGTGGCGATACCGGGAGAGCGCTCGGCGGCACTCGGAGCCATGCGGTGGTAGCGCGGCGAGCTCGGCAGAGCCCATAGGGTTTTAGTGAGGTTCCGTTGTGTTGCTAAGGGTCTTGTAGAGTGCTGTCGGGTCCTGGAGTATTCTGTAGGGTTCCAGAGGGTCTCGTAGGGTTCCGTCGAAATCTGTAGGCTTCCCTAGGGGCCCGTGGAGTCCCGTAGATTTCCGTAGGGGCCTGTAGGATTGTGTAGTGCCCGCAGCAGTCTGTGGGATTCTGTAAGGTTCTGGAGGGTTCTGCAGGGTTCTGTAGGGGCCCGTAGGGTTCCGTAGTGGCTGGTAAAGTTCCGTAGGGCCCTGTGGGGTTCTGTATGGACCTGTAGGGTTCCGTAGGGGCCTGCAGGGTTCTGTAAGTGCCCGCAGTGTTCTGTAGGAGCCCAGAGGGTTTTAGTGAGGTTTCGTTTTGTTGCTAAGGGTCTTGTAGAGTGCTGTCAGGTCCTGGAGTATTCTGTAGGGTTCCAGAGGGGCTCGTAGGGTTCCGTCAAAATCTGTAGGCTTCCCTAGGGGCCCGTGGAGTCCCGTAGATTTCCGTAGGGGCCTGTAGGGTTGTGTAAGTGCCCGCAGGGGTTGGTAGGAGCTTGTAGGGTTCCATAAGTTTCCAGAGGGTTGTGTAGGGTTCCGTAGGGGCCTGTGGTGTTCCCTAGGGGCCTGTAGAGTCTCGTACGGTTCCGTAGGGGCCTGTGGTGTTCCCTAGGGGCCTGTAGAAACTCGTACGGTTCCGTAGGGGCCTGTAGTGTTCCCTAGGGGCCTGTAGAGTCTCGTACAGTTCTGTAGGGTCCTGTAGGTTTCCATAAGCGCCCGCAGAGGTCTGAAGGGGCCCGTACTGTTCCGTAAGGATCCATAGGGCTCCGTAGAGCTTCGTAGGTTCCCTAGAGGCCTGTAGAGTACCGCAGGAGCCAGTAGTGTTCTGTAGGGGCCCGTAGGGTTCCTTCCATAGGGGCTGGCAGTGTTCCGTAGGGTCCTCTAGGGTTGAGTAAGTGCCCGCAGGAGTCTGTAGGAATCCGTGGGATTCTGTAAGGTTCTGGAGGGTTCTGCTGGGTTCCGTAGGGGCCCGTAGAGTTCCGTAGTGGCTGGTAAAGTTCCCTAGGGCCCTGTACCATTCCGTAACTGCCTGCAAGGGTCTTTAGGCTTCCATAGGGGCTGGTAGGGTTCCATAAAGTTCCGTGGGTTCCTGCAGAGTTCTGCAAGTGCCCGCAAGGGCCTGTAGGGGCCCACAGTGTTTCTGTCAGGTTCCGTAGAGTTCCGTAGGGGCCATAGGTTTCCGTAGCGGCTGGTAGTATTCCGTAGGGGCCTGTAGGGTTCCGTAGGCACCTGCAGTGTTCTGTAGGAGCCCATAGGGTTTTAGTGAAGTTCCGTTGTGTTGCTAAGGGTCTTGTAGAGTGCTGTCGGGTCCTGGAGTATTCTGTAGGGTTCCAGAGGGGCTCGTAGGGTTCCGTCGAAATCTGTAGGCTTCCCTAGGGGCCCGTGGAGTCCCGTAGATTTCCGTAGGGACCTGTAGGGTTGTGTAAGTGCCCGCAGCAGTCTGTAGGAGTCTGTGGGATTCTGTAAGGTTCTGGAGGGTTCTGCAGGGTTCTGTAGGGGCCCGTAGAGTTCCGTAGTGGTTGGTAAAGTTCCGTAGGGCCCTGTGGGGTTCTGTATGGACCTGTAGGGTTCCGTAGGGGCCTGCAGGGTTCTGTAAGTGCCCGCAGTATTCTGTAGGAGCCCATAGGGTTTTAGTGAGGTTCCGTTGTGTTGCTAAGGGTCTTGTAGAGTGCTGTCGGGTCCTGGAGTATTCTGTAGGGTTCCAGAGGGGCTCGTAGGGTTCCGTCAAAATCTGTAGGCTCCCCTAGGGGCCCGTGGAGTCCCGTAGATTTCCGTAGGTGCCTGTAGGGTTCTGTAAGTGCCCGCAGGGGTTGGTAGGAGCTTGTAGGGTGCCATAAGTTTCCAGAGGGTTGTGTAGGGTTCCGTAGGGGCCTGTGGTGTTCCCTAGGGGCCTGTAGAGTCTCGTACAGTTCCGTAGGGTCCTGTAGGTTTCCGTAAGCGCCCGCAGAGGTCTGAAGGGGCCCGTACTGTTCCGTAAGGATCCATAGGGCTCCGTAGAGCTTCGTAGGTTCCCTAGAGGCCTGTAGAGTACCGCAGGAGCCAGTAGTGTTCTGTAGGTCCCGTAGGGTTCCTTCCATAGGGGCTGGCAGTGTTCCGTAGGGTCCTCTAGTATTGAGTAAGTGCCCGCAGGAGTCTGTAGGAATCCGTGGGATTCTGTAAGGTTCTGGAGGGTTCTGCCGGGTTCCGTAGGGGCCCGTAGAGTTCCGTAGTGGCTGGTAAAGTTCCCTAGGGCCCTGTACCGTTCCGTAACTGCCTGCAAGGGTCTTTAGGCTTCCATAGGGGCTGGTAGGGTTCCATAAAGTTCCGTGGGTTCCTGCAGAGTTCTGCAAGTGCCCGCAAGGGCCTGTAGGGGCCCACAGTGTTTCTGTCAGGTTCCGTAGAGTTCCGTAGGGGCCATAGGTTTCCGTAGCGGCTGGTAGTATTCCGTAGGGGCCTGTAGGGTTCCGTAGGCACCTGCAGTGTTCTGTAGGAGCCCATAGGGTTTTAGTGAGGTTCCGTTGTGTTGCTAAGGGTCTTGTAGAGTGCTGTCGGGTCCTGGAGTATTCTGTAGGGTTCCAGAGGGGCTCGTAGGGTTCCGTCGAAATCTGTAGGCTTCCCTAGGGGCCCGTGGAGTCCCGTAGATTTCCGTAGGGGCCTGTAGGGTTGTGTAAGTGCCCGCAGCAGTCTGTGGGATTCTGTAAGGTTCTGGAGGGTTCTGCAGGGTTCTGTAGGGGCCCGTAGGGTTCCGTAGTGGCTGGTAAAGTTCCGTAGGGCCCTGTGGGGTTCTGTATGGACCTGTAGGGTTCCGTAGGGGCCTGCAGGGTTCTGTAAGTGCCCGCAGTGTTCTGTAGGAGCCCATAGGGTTTTAGTGAGGTTTCGTTTGTTGCTAAGGGTCTTGTAGAGTGCTGTCAGGTCCTGGAGTATTCTGTAGGGTTCCAGAGGGGCTCGTAGGGTTCCGTCAAAATCCGTAGTCTCCCCTAGGGGCCCATAGAGTCCCGTAGATTTCCGTAGGGGCCTGTAGGGGTTGTGTAAGTGCCCGCAGGGGTTGGTAGGAGCTTGTAGGGTGCCATAAGTTTCCAGAGGGTTGTGTAGGGTTCCGTAGGGGCCTGTGGTGTTCCCTAGGGGCCCTGTAGAGTCTCGTACGGTTCCGTAGGGGCCTGTAGTGTTCCCTAGGGGCCTGTAGAGTCTCGTACAGTTCTGTAGGGTCCTGTAGGTTTCCATAAGCGCCCGCAGAGGTCCTGAAGGGGCCCGTACTGTTCCGTAAGGATCCATAGGGCTCCGTAGAGCTTCGTAGGTTCCCTAGAGGCCTGTAGAGTACCGCAGGAGCCAGTAGTGTTCTGTAGGGGCCCGTAGAGTTCCTTCCATAGGGGCTGGCAGTGTTCCGTAGGGTCCTCTAGGTTGAGTAAGTGCCCGCAGGAGTCTGTAGGAATCCGTGGGATTCTGTAAGGTTCTGGAGGGTTCTGCTGGGTTCCGTAGGGGCCCGTAGAGTTCCGTAGTGGCTGGTAAAGTTCCCTAGGGGCCTGTACCGTTCCGTAACTGCCTGCAAGGGTCTTTAGGCTTCCATAGGGGCTGGTAGGGTTCCATAAAGTTCCGTGGGTTCCTGCAGAGTTCTGCAAGTGCCCGCAAGGGCCTGTAGGGGCCCACAGTGTTTCTGTCAGGTTCCGTAGAGTTCCGTAGGGGCCATAGGTTTCCGTAGCGGCTGGTAGTATTCCGTAGGGGCCTGTAGGGTTCCGTAGGCACCTGCAGTGTTCTGTAGGAGCCCATAGGGTTTTAGTGAGGTTCCGTTGTGTTGCTAAGGGTCTTGTAGAGTGCTGTCGGGTCCTGGAGTATTCTGTAGGGTTCCAGAGGGGCTCGTAGGGTTCCGTCGAAATCTGTAGGCTTCCCTAGGGGCCCATAGAGTCCCGTAGATTTCCGTAGGGGCCTGTAGTGTTGTGTAAGTGCCCGCAGGGGTTAGTAGGAGCTTGTAGGGTGCCATAAGTTTCCAGAGGGTTGTGTAGGGTTCCGTAGGGGCCTGTGGTGTTCCCTAGGGCCCTGTAGAGTCTGTAGAGTGCTGGGTGGTAGAGCGACGAGCTCGGGAGAGCGCCTGGCGGCACCCTGACGCACGGGGTCAACGAGTGTGGCGATACTGGTGAGAGCGCTCGGCGGCACTCGGAGCCACGCGGTGGTAGCGCGGCGAGCTCGGCAGAGCCCATAGGGTTTTAGTGAGGTTCCGTTGTGTTGCTAAGGGTCTTGTAGAGTGCTGTCGGGTCCTGGAGTATTCTGTAGGGTTCCCAGAGGGGCTCGTAGGGTTCCGTCGAAATCTGTAGGCTTCCCTAGGGGCCCGTGGAGTCCCGTAGATTTCCGTAGGGGCCTGTAGGGTTGTGTAAGTGCCCGCAGCAGTCTGTGGGATTCTGTAAGGTTCTGGAGGGTTCTGCAGGGTTCTGTAGGGGCCCGTAGGGTTCCGTAGTGGCTGGTAAAGTTCCGTAGGGCCCTGTGGGGTTCTGTATGGACCTGTAGGGTTCCGTAGGGGCCTGCAGGGTTCTGTAAGTGCCCGCAGTGTTCTGCAGGAGCCCAGAGGGTTTTAGTGAGGTTTCGTTTTGTTGCTAAGGGTCTTGTAGAGTGCTGTCAGGTCCTGGAGTATTCTGTAGGGTTCCAGAGGGGCTCGTAGGGTTCCGTCAAAATCTGTAGGCTTCCCTAGGGGCCCGTGGAGTCCCGTAGATTTCCGTAGGGGCCTGTAGGGTTGTGTAAGTGCCCGCAGGGGTTGGTAGGAGCTTGTAGGGTTCCATAAGTTTCCAGAGGGTTGTGTAGGGTTCCGTAGGGGCCTGTGGTGTTCCCTAGGGGCCTGTAGAGTCTCGTACGGTTCCGTAGGGGCCTGTGGTGTTCCCTAGGGGCCTGTAGAGTCTCGTACGGTTCCGTAGGGGCCTGTAGTGTTCCCTAGGGGCCTGTAGAGTCTCGTACAGTTCCGTAGGGTCCTGTAGGTTTCCATAAGCGCCTGCAGAGGTCTGAAGGGGCCCGTACTGTTCCGTAAGGATCCATAGGGCTCCGTAGAGCTTCGTAGGTTCCCTAGAGGCCTGTAGAGTACCGCAGGAGCCAGTAGTGTTCTGTAGGGGCCCGTAGGGTTCCTTCCATAGGGGCTGGCAGTGTTCCGTAGGGTCCTCTAGGGTTGAGTAAGTGCCCGCAGGAGTCTGTAGGAATCCGTGGGATTCTGTAAGGTTCTGGAGGGTTCTGCTGGGTTCCGTAGGGGCCCGTAGAGTTCCGTAGTGGCTGGTAAAGTTCCCTAGGGCCCTGTACCATTCCGTAACTGCCTGCAAGGGTCTTTAGGCTTCCATAGGGGCTGGTAGGGTTCCATAAAGTTCCGTGGGTTCCTGCAGAGTTCTGCAAGTGCCCGCAAGGGCCTGTAGGGGCCCACAGTGTTTCTGTCAGGTTCCGTAGAGTTCCGTAGGGGCCATAGGTTTCCGTAGCGGCTGGTAGTATTCCGTAGGGGCCTGTAGGGTTCCGTAGGCACCTGCAGTGTTCTGTAGGAGCCCATAGGGTTTTAGTGAAGTTCCGTTGTGTTGCTAAGGGTCTTGTAGAGTGCTGTCGGGTCCTGGAGTATTCTGTAGGGTTCCAGAGGGGCTCGTAGGGTTCCGTCGAAATCTGTAGGCTTCCCTAGGGGCCCGTGGAGTCCCGTAGATTTCCGTAGGGACCTGTAGGGTTGTGTAAGTGCCCGCAGCAGTCTGTAGGAGTCTGTGGGATTCTGTAAGGTTCTGGAGGGTTCTGCAGGGTTCTGTAGGGGCCCGTAGAGTTCCGTAGTGGTTGGTAAAGTTCCGTAGGGCCCTGTGGGGTTCTGTATGGACCTGTAGGGTTCCGTAGGGGCCTGCAGGGTTCTGTAAGTGCCCGCAGTATTCTGTAGGAGCCCATAGGGTTTTAGTGAGGTTCCGTTGTGTTGCTAAGGGTCTTGTAGAGTGCTGTCGGGTCCTGGAGTATTCTGTAGGGTTCCAGAGGGGCTCGTAGGGTTCCGTCAAAATCTGTAGGCTCCCCTAGGGGCCCGTGGAGTCCCGTAGATTTCCGTAGGTGCCTGTAGGGTTGTGTAAGTGCCCGCAGGGGTTGGTAGGAGCTTGTAGGGTGCCATAAGTTTCCAGAGGGTTGTGTAGGGTTCCGTAGGGGCCTGTGGTGTTCCCTAGGGGCCTGTAGAGTCTCGTACAGTTCCGTAGGGTCCTGTAGGTTTCCGTAAGCGCCCGCAGAGGTCTGAAGGGGCCCGTACTGTTCCGTAAGGATCCATAGGGCTCCGTAGAGCTTCGTAGGTTCCCTAGAGGCCTGTAGAGTACCGCAGGAGCCAGTAGTGTTCTGTAGGTCCCGTAGGGTTCCTTCCATAGGGGCTGGCAGTGTTCCGTAGGGTCCTCTAGTATTGAGTAAGTGCCCGCAGGAGTCTGTAGGAATCCGTGGGATTCTGTAAGGTTCTGGAGGGTTCTGCAGGGTTCCGTAGGGGCCCGTAGAGTTCCGTAGTGGCTGGTAAAGTTCCCTAGGGCCCTGTACCGTTCCGTAACTGCCTGCAAGGGTCTTTAGGCTTCCATAGGGGCTGGTAGGGTTCCATAAAGTTCCGTGGGTTCCTGCAGAGTTCTGCAAGTGCCCGCAAGGGCCTGTAGGGGCCCACAGTGTTTCTGTCAGGTTCCGTAGAGTTCCGTAGGGGCCATAGGTTTCCGTAGCGGCTGGTAGTATTCCGTAGGGGCCTGTAGGGTTCCGTAGGCACCTGCAGTGTTCTGTAGGAGCCCATAGGGTTTTAGTGAGGTTCCGTTGTGTTGCTAAGGGTCTTGTAGAGTGCTGTCGGGTCCTGGAGTATTCTGTAGGGTTCCAGAGGGGCTCGTAGGGTTCCGTCGAAATCTGTAGGCTTCCCTAGGGGCCCGTGGAGTCCCGTAGATTTCCGTAGGGGCCTGTAGGGTTGTGTAAGTGCCCGCAGCAGTCTGTGGGATTCTGTAAGGTTCTGGAGGGTTCTGCAGGGTTCTGTAGGGGCCCGTAGGGTTCCGTAGTGGCTGGTAAAGTTCCGTAGGGCCCTGTGGGGTTCTGTATGGACCTGTAGGGTTCCGTAGGGGCCTGCAGGGTTCTGTAAGTGCCCGCAGTGTTCTGTAGGAGCCCATAGGGTTTTAGTGAGGTTTCGTTTTGTTGCTAAGGGTCTTGTAGAGTGCTGTCAGGTCCTGGAGTATTCTGTAGGGTTCCAGAGGGGCTCGTAGGGTTCCGTCAAAATCCGTAGTCTCCCCTAGGGGCCCATAGAGTCCCGTAGATTTCCGTAGGGGCCTGTAGGGTTGTGTAAGTGCCCGCAGGGGTTGGTAGGAGCTTGTAGGGTGCCATAAGTTTCCAGAGGGTTGTGTAGGGTTCCGTAGGGGCCTGTGGTGTTCCCTAGGGGCCTGTAGAGTCTCGTACGGTTCCGTAGGGGCCTGTAGTGTTCCCTAGGGGCCTGTAGAGTCTCGTACAGTTCTGTAGGGTCCTGTAGGTTTCCATAAGCGCCCGCAGAGGTCTGAAGGGGCCCGTACTGTTCCGTAAGGATCCATAGGGCTCCGTAGAGCTTCGTAGGTTCCCTAGAGGCCTGTAGAGTACCGCAGGAGCCAGTAGTGTTCTGTAGGGGCCCGTAGAGTTCCTTCCATAGGGGCTGGCAGTGTTCCGTAGGGTCCTCTAGGGTTGAGTAAGTGCCCGCAGGAGTCTGTAGGAATCCGTGGGATTCTGTAAGGTTCTGGAGGGTTCTGCTGGGTTCCGTAGGGGCCCGTAGAGTTCCGTAGTGGCTGGTAAAGTTCCCTAGGGGCCTGTACCGTTCCGTAACTGCCTGCAAGGGTCTTTAGGCTTCCATAGGGGCTGGTAGGGTTCCATAAAGTTCCGTGGGTTCCTGCAGAGTTCTGCAAGTGCCCGCAAGGGCCTGTAGGGGCCCACAGTGTTTCTGTCAGGTTCCGTAGAGTTCCGTAGGGGCCATAGGTTTCCGTAGCGGCTGGTAGTATTCCGTAGGGGCCTGTAGGGTTCCGTAGGCACCTGCAGTGTTCTGTAGGAGCCCATAGGGTTTTAGTGAGGTTCCGTTGTGTTGCTAAGGGTCTTGTAGAGTGCTGTCGGGTCCTGGAGTATTCTGTAGGGTTCCAGAGGGGCTCGTAGGGTTCCGTCGAAATCTGTAGGCTTCCCTAGGGGCCCATAGAGTCCCGTAGATTTCCGTAGGGGCCTGTAGTGTTGTGTAAGTGCCCGCAGGGGTTAGTAGGAGCTTGTAGGGTGCCATAAGTTTCCAGAGGGTTGTGTAGGGTTCCGTAGGGGCCTGTGGTGTTCCCTAGGGCCCTGTAGAGTCTGTAGAGTGCTGGGTGGTAGAGCGACGAGCTCGGGAGAGCGCCTGGCGGCACCCTGACGTGCGGGGTCAACGAGTGGCGATACTGGGAGAGCGCTCGGCGGCACTCGGAGCCACGCGGTGGTAGCGCGGCGAGCTCGGCAGAGCCCATAGGGTTTTAGTGAGGTTCCGTTGTGTTGCTAAGGGTCTTGTAGAGTGCTGTCGGGTCCTGGAGTATTCTGTAGGGTTCCAGAGGGGCTCGTAGGGTTCCGTCGAAATCTGTAGGCTTCCCTAGGGGCCCGTGGAGTCCCGTAGATTTCCGTAGGGGCCTGTAGGGTTGTGTAAGTGCCCGCAGCAGTCTGTGGGATTCTGTAAGGTTCTGGAGGGTTCTGCAGGGTTCTGTAGGGGCCCGTAGGGTTCCGTAGTGGCTGGTAAAGTTCCGTAGGGCCCTGTGGGGTTCTGTATGGACCTGTAGGGTTCCGTAGGGGCCTGCAGGGTTCTGTAAGTGCCCGCAGTGTTCTGTAGGAGCCCAGAGGGTTTTAGTGAGGTTTCGTTTTGTTGCTAAGGGTCTTGTAGAGTGCTGTCAGGTCCTGGAGTATTCTGTAGGGTTCCAGAGGGGCTCGTAGGGTTCCGTCAAAATCTGTAGGCTTCCCTAGGGGCCCGTGGAGTCCCGTAGATTTCCGTAGGGGCCTGTAGGGTTGTGTAAGTGCCCGCAGGGGTTGGTAGGAGCTTGTAGGGTTCCATAAGTTTCCAGAGGGTTGTGTAGGGTTCCGTAGGGGCCTGTGGTGTTCCCTAGGGGCCTGTAGAGTCTCGTACGGTTCCGTAGGGGCCTGTGGTGTTCCCTAGGGGCCTGTAGAGTCTCGTACGGTTCCGTAGGGGCCTGTAGTGTTCCCTAGGGGCCTGTAGAGTCTCGTACAGTTCCGTAGGGTCCTGTAGGTTTCCATAAGCGCCTGCAGAGGTCTGAAGGGGCCCGTACTGTTCCGTAAGGATCCATAGGGCTCCGTAGAGCTTCGTAGGTTCCCTAGAGGCCTGTAGAGTACCGCAGGAGCCAGTAGTGTTCTGTAGGGGCCCGTAGGGTTCCTTCCATAGGAGCTGGCAGTGTTCCGTAGGGTCCTCTAGGGTTGAGTAAGTGCCCGCAGGAGTCTGTAGGAATCCGTGGGATTCTGTAAGGTTCTGGAGGGTTCTGCTGGGTTCCGTAGGGGCCCGTAGAGTTCCGTAGTGGCTGGTAAAGTTCCCTAGGGGCCTGTACCGTTCCGTAACTGCCTGCAAGGGTCTTTAGGCTTCCATAGGGGCTGGTAGGGTTCCATAAAGTTCCGTGGGTTCCTGCAGAGTTCTGCAAGTGCCCGCAAGGGCCTGTAGGGGCCCACAGTGTTTCTGTCAGGTTCCGTAGAGTTCCGTAGGGGCCATAGGTTTCCGTAGCGGCTGGTAGTATTCCGTAGGGGCCTGTAGGGTTCCGTAGGCACCTGCAGTGTTCTGTAGGAGCCCATAGGGTTTTAGTGAGGTTCCGTTGTGTTGCTAAGGGTCTTGTAGAGTGCTGTCGGGTCCTGGAGTATTCTGTAGGGTTCCAGAGGGGCTCGTAGGGTTCCGTCGAAATCTGTAGGCTTCCCTAGGGGCCCATAGAGTCCCGTAGATTTCCGTAGGGGCCTGTAGTGTTGTGTAAGTGCCCGCAGGGGTTAGTAGGAGCTTGTAGGGTGCCATAAGTTTCCAGAGGGTTGTGTAGGGTTCCGTAGGGGCCTGTGGTGTTCCCTAGGGCCCTGTAGAGTCTGTAGAGTGCTGGGTGGTAGAGCGACGAGCTCGGGAGAGCGCCTGGCGGCACCCTGACGCGCGGGGTCAACGAGTGGCGATACCGGGAGAGCGCTCGGCGGCACTCGGAGCCATGCGGTGGTAGCGCGGCGAGCTCGGCAGAGCCCATAGGGTTTTAGTGAGGTTCCGTTGTGTTGCTAAGGGTCTTGTAGAGTGCTGTCGGGTCCTGGAGTATTCTGTAGGGTTCCAGAGGGTCTCGTAGGGTTCCGTCGAAATCTGTAGGCTTCCCTAGGGGCCCGTGGAGTCCCGTAGATTTCCGTAGGGGCCTGTAGGGTTGTGTAAGTGCCCGCAGCAGTCTGTGGGATTCTGTAAGGTTCTGGAGGGTTCTGCAGGGTTCTGTAGGGGCCCGTAGGGTTCCGTAGTGGCTGGTAAAGTTCCGTAGGGCCCTGTGGGGTTCTGTATGGACCTGTAGGGTTCCGTAGGGGCCTGCAGGGTTCTGTAAGTGCCCGCAGTGTTCTGTAGGAGCCCAGAGGGTTTTAGTGAGGTTTCGTTTTGTTGCTAAGGGTCTTGTAGAGTGCTGTCAGGTCCTGGAGTATTCTGTAGGGTTCCAGAGGGGCTCGTAGGGTTCCGTCAAAATCTGTAGGCTTCCCTAGGGGCCCGTGGAGTCCCGTAGATTTCCGTAGGGGCCTGTAGGGTTGTGTAAGTGCCCGCAGGGGTTGGTAGGAGCTTGTAGGGTTCCATAAGTTTCCAGAGGGTTGTGTAGGGTTCCGTAGGGGCCTGTGGTGTTCCCTAGGGGCCTGTAGAGTCTCGTACGGTTCCGTAGGGGCCTGTGGTGTTCCCTAGGGGCCTGTAGAGTCTCGTACGGTTCCGTAGGGGCCTGTAGTGTTCCCTAGGGGCCTGTAGAGTCTCGTACAGTTCTGTAGGGTCCTGTAGGTTTCCATAAGCGCCCGCAGAGGTCTGAAGGGGCCCTTACTGTTCCGTAAGGATCCATAGGGCTCCGTAGAGCTTTGTAGGTTCCCTAGAGGCCTGTAGAGTACCGCAGGAGCCAGTAGTGTTCTGTAGGGGCCCGTAGGGTTCCTTCCATAGGAGCTGGCAGTGTTCCGTAGGGTCCTCTAGGGTTGAGTAAGTGCCCGCAGGAGTCTGTAGGAATCCGTGGGATTCTGTAAGGTTCTGGAGGGTTCTGCTGGGTTCCGTAGGGGCCCGTAGAGTTCCGTAGTGGCTGGTAAAGTTCCCTAGGGGCTGTACCGTTCCGTAACTGCCTGCAAGGGTCTTTAGGCTTCCATAGGGGCTGGTAGGGTTCCATAAAGTTCCGTGGGTTCCTGCAGAGTTCTGCAAGTGCCCGCAAGGGCCTGTAGGGGCCCACAGTGTTTCTGTCAGGTTCCGTAGAGTTCCGTAGGGGCCATAGGTTTCCGTAGCGGCTGGTAGTATTCCGTAGGGGCCTGTAGGGTTCCGTAGGCACCTGCAGTGTTCTGTAGGAGCCCATAGGGTTTTAGTGAGGTTCCGTTGTGTTGCTAAGGGTCTTGTAGAGTGCTGTCGGGTCCTGGAGTATTCTGTAGGGTTCCAGAGGGGCTCGTAGGGTTCCGTCGAAATCTGTAGGCTTCCCTAGGGGCCCGTGGAGTCCCGTAGATTTCCGTAGGGACCTGTAGGGTTGTGTAAGTGCCCGCAGCAGTCTGTAGGAGTCTGTGGGATTCTGTAAGGTTCTGGAGGGTTCTGCAGGGTTCTGTAGGGGCCCGTAGAGTTCCGTAGTGGTTGGTAAAGTTCCGTAGGGCCCTGTGGGGTTCTGTATGGACCTGTAGGGTTCCGTAGGGGCCTGCAGGGTTCTGTAAGTGCCCTCAGTGTTCTGTAGGAGCCCATAGGGTTTTAGTGAGGTTCCGTTGTGTTGCTAAGGGTCTTGTAGAGTGCTGTCGGGTTCTGGAGTATTCTGTAGGGTTCCAGAGGGGCTCGTAGGGTTCCGTCAAAATCTGTAGGCTCCCCTAGGGGCCCGTGGAGTCCCGTAGATTTCCGTAGGTGCCTGTAGGGTTGTGTAAGTGCCCGCAGGGGTTGGTAGGAGCTTGTAGGGTGCCATAAGTTTCCAGAGGGTTGTGTAGGGTTCCGTAGGGGCCTGTGGTGTTCCCTAGGGGCCTGTAGAGTCTCGTACAGTTCCGTAGGGTCCTGTAGGTTTCCATAAGCGCCCGCAGAGGTCTGAAGGGGCCCGTACTGTTCCGTAAGGATCCATAGGGCTCCGTAGAGCTTCGTAGGTTCCCTAGAGGCCTGTAGAGTACCGCAGGAGCCAGTAGTGTTCTGTAGGTCCCGTAGGGTTCCTTCCATAGTGGCTGGCAGTGTTCCGTAGGGTCCTCTAGGATTGAGTAAGTGCCCGCAGGAGTCTGTAGGAATCCGTGGGATTCTGTAAGGTTCTGGAGGGTTCTGCAGGGTTCCGTAGGGGCCCGTAGAGTTCCGTAGTGGCTGGTAAAGTTCCCTAGGGCCCTGTACCGTTCCGTAACTGCCTGCAAGGGTCTTTAGGCTTCCGTAGGGGCTGGTAGGGTTCCATAAAGTTCCGTGGGTTCCTGCAGAGTTCTGCAAGTGCCCACAAGGGCCTGTAGGGGCCCACAGTGTTTCTGTCAGGTTCCGTAGAGTTCCGTAGGTGCCATAGGTTTCCGTAGTGGCTGGTAGTATTCCGTAGGGGCCTGTGGGGTTCCGTAGGGGCCTGCAGTGTTCTGTAGGAGCCCATAGGGTTTTAGTGAGGTTCCGTTGTGTTGCTAAGGGTCTTGTAGAGTGCTGTCGGGTCCTGGAGTATTCTGTAGGGTTCCAGAGGGTCTCATAGGGTTCCGTCGAAATCTGTAGGCTTCCCTAGGGGCCCGTGGAGTCCCGTAGATTTCCGTAGGGACCTGTAGGGTTGTGTAAGTGCCCGCAGGGGTTGGTAGGAGCTTGTAGGGTTCCATAAGTTTCCAGAGGGTTGTGTAGGGTTCCGTAGGGGCCTGTGGTGTTCCCTAAGGGCCTGTAGAGTCTCGTACGGTTCCGTAGGGGCCTGTGGTGTTCCCTAGGGGCCTGTAGAGTCTCGTACAGTTCCGTAGGGTCCTGTAGGTTTCCATAAGCGCCCGCAGAGGTCTGAATGGGCCTGTACTGTTCCGTAAGGATCCATAGGGCTCCGTAGAGCTTCGTAGGTTCCCTAGAGGCCTGTGGAGTACCGCAGGAGCCAGTAGTGTTCTGTAGGGGCCCGTAGGGTTCCTTCCATAGGGGCTGGCAGTGTTCCGTAGGGGCCTGTAGGGTTGTTTAAGTGCCCGCAGAAGTCTGTAGGAGTCTGTGGGATTCTGTAAGGTTCCGGAGGGTTCTGCAGGGTTCCGTAGGGGCCCGTAGAGTTCCGTAGTGGCTGGTAAAGTTCCGTAGGGCCCTGTGGGGTTCTGTATGGACCTGTAGGGTTCCGTAGGGGCCTGCAGGGTTCCGTAAGTTCCCACAGGTGTCTGTAGGGTTCCGTAGGGGTCTGTAGGGTTCCGTAGGCACCTGCAGTGTTCTGTAGGAGCCCATAGGGTTTTAGTGAGGTTCCGTTGTGTTGCTAAGGGTCTTGTAGAGTGCTGTCGGGTCCTGGAGTATTCTGTAGGGTTCCAGAGGGCCTCATAGGGTTCCATCGAAATCTATAGGGTTCCCTAGGGGCCCATAGAGTCCCGTAGATTGCCGTAGGGACCTGTAGGGTTATGAAAGTGCCCGCAGGGGTTGGTAGGAGCTTGTAGGGTGCCATATGTTTCCGGAGGGTTGTGTAGGGTTCCGTAGGGGCCTGTGGTGTTCCCTAGGGGCCTGTAGAGTCTCGTACAGTTCCGTAGGGTCCTGTAGGTTTCCATAAGCGCCCGCAGAGGTCTGAATGGGCTCGTACTGTTCCGTAAGGATCCATAGGGTTCCTTAGAGCTTCGTAGGTTCCCTAGAGGCCTGTGGAGTACCGTAGGAGCCAGTAGTGTTCCGTAGGGTCCTCTAGGGTTGAGTAAGTGCCCGCAGGAGTCTGTAGGAATCCGTGGGATTCTGTAAGGTTCTGGAGGGTTCTGCAGGGTTCCGTAGGGGCCCGTAGAGTTCCGTAGTGGCTGGTAAAGTTCCCTAGGGCCCTGTACCGTTCCGTAACTGCCTGCAAGGGTCTTTAGGCTTCCGTAGGGGCTGGTAGGGTTCCATAAAGTTCCGTGGGTTCCTGCAGAGTTCTGCAAGTGCCCGCAAGGGCCTGTAGGGGCCCACAGTGTTTCTGCCAGGTTCCGTAGAGTTCCGTAGGGGCCATATTTTTCTTAGTGGCTGGTAGTATTCTGTAGGGGTCTGTAGGTTTCCGTAGGCACCTACAGTGTTCTGTAGGAGCCCATAGGGTTTTAGTGAGGTTCCGTTGTGTTGCTAAGGGTCTTGTAGAGTGCTGTCGGGTCCTGGAGTATTCTGTAGGGTTCCAGAGGGGCTCGTAGGGTTCCGTCGAAATCTGTAGGGTTCCCTAGGGGCCCATAGAGTCCCGTAGATTGCCGTAGGGACCTGTAGGGTTGTGTAAGTGCTCGCAGGGGTTGGTAGGAGCTTGTAGGGTTCCATAAGTTTCCAGAGGGTTGTGTAGGGTTCCGTAGGGGCCTGTGGTGTTCCCTAAGGGCCTGTAGAGTCTCGTACGGTTCCGTAGGGGCCTGTGGTGTTCCCTAGGGGCCTGTAGAGTCTCGTACAGTTCCGTAGGGTCCTGTAGGTTTCCATAAGCGCCCGCAGAGGTCTGAATGGGCCCGTACTGTTCCGTAAGGATCCATAGGGCTCCGTAGAGCTTCGTAGGTTCCCTAGAGGCCTGTGGAGTACCGCAGGAGCCAGTAGTGTTCTGTAGGGGCCCGTAGGGTTCCTTCCATAGGAGCTGGCAGTGTTCCGTAGGGTCCTCTAGGGTTGAGTAAGTGCCCGCAGGAGTCTGTAGGAATCCGTGGGATTCTGTAAGGTTCTGGAGGTTCTGCAGGGTTCCGTAGGGGCCCGTAGAGTTCCGTAGTGGCTGGTAAAGTTCCCTAGGGCCCTGTACCGTTCCGTAACTGCCTGCAAGGGTCTTTAGGCTTCCGTAGGGGCTGGTAGGGTTCCATAAAGTTCCGTGGGTTCCTGCAGAGTTCTGCAAGTGCCCGCAAGGGCCTGTAGGGGCCCACAGTGTTTCTGCCAGGTTCCGTAGAGTTCCGTAGGGGCCATATTTTTCTGTAGTGGCTGGTAGTATTCCGTAGGGGTCTGTAGGTTTCCGTAGGCGCCTACAGTGTTCTGTAGGAGCCCATAGGGTTTTAGTGAGGTTCCGTTGTGTTGCTAAGGGTCTTGTAGAGTGCTGTCGGGTCCTGGAGTATTCTGTAGGGTTCCAGAGGGGCTCGTAGGGTTCCATCGAAATCTATAGGGTTCCCTAGGGGCCCATAGAGTCCCGTAGATTGCCGTAGGGACCTGTAGGGTTGTGTAAGTGCCCGCAGAAGTCTGTAGGAGTCTGTGGGATTCTGTAAGGTTCCGGAGGGTTCTGCAGGGTTCCGTAGGGGCCCGTAGAGTTCCGTAGTGGCTGGTAAAGTTCCGTAGGGCCCTGTGGGGTTCTGTATGGACCTGTAGGGTTCCGTAGGGGCCTGCAGGGTTCCGTAAGTGCCCGCAGGTGTCTGTAGGGTTCCGTAGGGGTCTGTAGGGTTCCGTAGGAGCCTGCAGTGTTCTGTAGGAGCCCATAGGGTTTTAGTGAGGTTCCGTTGTGTTGCTAAGGGTCTTGTAGAGTGCTGTCGGGTCCTGGAGTATTCTGTAGGGTTCCAGAGGGCCTCCTAGGGTTCCATCGAAATCTATAGGGTTCCCTAGGGGCCCATAGAGTCCCGTAGATTTCCGTAGGGACCTGTAGGGTTGTGTAAGTGCCCGCAGGGTTTGGTAGGAGTCTGTGGGATTCTGTAAGGTTCTGGAGGGTTCTGCAGGGTTCCGTAGGGACCCGTAGAGTTCCGTAGTGGCTGGTAAAGTTCCGTAGGGCCCTGTGGGGTTCTGTATGGACCTGTAGGGTTCCGTAGGGGCCTGCAGGGTTCCGTAAGTGCCCGCAGGTGTCTGTAGGGTTCCGTAGGGGTCTCTAGGGTTCCGTAGGCACCTGCAGTGTTCTGTAGGAGCCCATAGGGTTTTAGTGAGGTTCTGTTGTGTTCCTAAGGGTCTTGTAGAGTGCTGTCGGGTCCTGGAGTATTCTGTAGGGTTCCAGAGGGGCTGGTAGGGTTCCGTCGAAATCTGAAGGGTTCCCTAGGGGCCCGTAGAGTCCCGTAGATTTCCGTAGGGGCCTGTAGGGTTATGTAAGTGCCCGCAGGGTTTGGTAGGAGCTTGTAGGGTGCCATATGTTTCCGGAGGGTTGTGTAGGGTTCCGTAGGGGCCTGTGATGTTCCCTTGGGGCCTGTAGAGTCTCGTACAGTTCCGTAGGGTCCTGTAGGTTTCCATAAGCGCCCGCAGAGGTCTGAAGGGGCCCGTACTGTGCCGTAAGGATCCATAGGGTTCCGTAGAGCTTCGTAGGTTCCCTAGAGGCCTGTGGAGTACCGCAGGAGCCAGTAGTGTTCTGTAGGGGCCCGTAGGGTTCCTTCCATAGGAGCTGGCAGTGTTCCGTAGGGTCCTCTAGGGTTGAGTAAGTGCCCGCAGGAGTCTGTAGGAATCCGTGGGATTCTGTAAGGTTCTGGAGGGTTCTGCAGGGTTCCGTAGGGGCCCGTAGAGTTCCGTAGTGGCTGGTAAAGTTCCCTAGGGCCCTGTACCGTTCCGTAACTGCCTGCAAGGGTCTTTAGGCTTCCGTAGGGGCTGGTAGGGTTCCATAAAGTTCCGTGGGTTCCTGCAGAGTTCTGCAAGTGCCCGCAAGGGCCTGTAGGGGCCCACAGTGTTTCTGCCAGGTTCCGTAGAGTTCCGTAGGGGCCATATTTTTCTGTAGTGGCTGGTAGTATTCTGTAGGGGTCTGTAGGGTTCCGTAGGCACCTGCAGTGTTCTGTAGGAGCCCATAGGGTTTTAGTGAGGTTCCGTTGTGTTGCTAAGGGTCTTGTAGAGTGCTGTCGGGTCCTGGAGTATTCTGTAGGGTTCCAGAGGGGCTCGTAGGGTTCCATCGAAATCTGTAGGGTTCCCTAGGGGCCCATAGAGTCCCGTAGATTGCCGTAGGGACCTGTAGGGTTGTGTAAGTGCTCGCAGGGGTTGGTAGGAGCTTGTAGGGTTCCATAAGTTTCCAGAGGGTTGTGTAGGGTTCCGTAGGGGCCTGTGGTGTTCCCTAAGGGCCTGTAGAGTCTCGTACGGTTCCCTAGGGGCCTGTAGAGTCTCGTACAGTTCTGTAGGGTCCTGTAGGTTTCCATAAGTGCCCGCAGAGGTCTGAAGGGGCCCGTACTGTTCCGTAAGGATCCATAGGGCTCCGTAGAGCTTCGTAGGTTCTCTAGAGGCCTCTGGAGTACCGCAGGAGCCAGTAGTGTTCTGTAGGGGCCCGTAGGGTTCCTTCCATAGGAGCTGGCAGTGTTCCGTAGGGTCCTCTAGGGTTGAGTAAGTGCCCGCAGGAGTCTGTAGGAATCCGTGGGATTCTGTAAGGTTCTGGAGGGTTCTGCAGGGTTCCGTAGGGGCCCGTAGAGTTCCGTAGTGGTTGGTAAAGTTCCGTAGGGCCCTGTGGGGTTCTGTATGGACCTGTAGGGTTCCGTAGGGGCCTGCAGGGTTCCGTAAGTGCCCACAGGTGTCTGTAGGGTTCCGTAGGGGTCTGTAGGGTTCCGTAGGCACCTGCAGTCTTCTGTAGGAGCCCATAGGGTTTTAGTGAGGTTCCGTTGTGTTGCTAAGGGTCTTGTAGAGTGCTGTCGGGTCCTGGAGTATTCTGTAGGGTTCCAGAGGGGCTGGTAGGGTTCCGTCGAAATCTGAAGGGTTCCCTAGGGGCCCGTAGAGTCCCGTAGATTTCCGTAGGGGCCTGTAGGGTTATGAAAGTGCCCGCAGGGGTTGGTAGGAGCTTGTAGGGTGCCATATGTTTCCGGAGGGTTGTGTAGGGTTCCCTAGGGGCCTGTAGAGTCTCGTACAGTTTCGGTAGGGTCCTGTAGGTTTCCATAAGCGCCCGCAGAGGTCTGAAGGGGCCCGTACTGTTCCGTAAGGATCCATAGGGTTCCGTAGAGCTTTGTAGGTTCCCTAGAGGCCTGTAGAGTACCGCAGGAGCCAGTAGTGTTCTGTAGGGTCCTCTAGGGTTGAGTAAGTGCCCGCAGGAGTCTGTAGGAATCCGTGGGATTCTGTAAGGTTCTGGAGGGTTCTGCAGGGTTCCGTAGGGGCCCGTAGAGTTCCGTAGTGGCTGGTAAAGTTCCCTAGGGCCCTGTACCGTTCCGTAACTGCCTGCAAGGGTCTTTAGGCTTCCGTAGGGGCTGGTAGGGTTCCATAAAGTTCCGTGGGTTCCTGCAGAGTTCTGCAAGTGCCCGCAAGGGCCTCTAGGGGCCCACAGTGTTTCTGCCAGGTTCCGTAGAGTTCCGTAGGGGCCATATTTTTCTGTAGTGGCTGGTAGTATTCTGTAGGGGTCTGTAGGTTTCCGTAGGCACCTGCAGTGTTCTGTAGGAGCCCATAGGGTTTTAGTGAGGTTCCGTTGTGTTGCTAAGGGTCTTGTAGAGTGCTGTCGGGTCCTGGAGTATTCTGTAGGGTTCCAGAGGGGCTGGTAGGGTTCCGTCGAAATCTGTAGGGTTCCCTAGGGGCCCATAGAGTCCCGTAGATTGCCGTAGGGACCTGTAGGGTTGTGTAAGTGCTCGCAGGGGTTGGTAGGAGCTTGTAGGGTTCCATAAGTTTCCAGAGGGTTGTGTAGGGTTCCGTAGGGGCCTGTGGTGTTCCCTAGGGGCCTGTAGAGTCTCGTACAGTTCCGTAGGGGCCTGTGGTGTTCCCTAGGGGCCTGTAGAGTCTCGTACAGTTCCGTAGGGTCCTGTAGGTTTCCATAAGTGCCCGCAGAGGTCTGAATGGGCCTGTACTGTTCCGTAAGGATCCATAGGGCTCCGTAGAGCTTCGTAGGTTCCCTAGAGGCCTGTGGAGTACCGCAGGAGCCAGTAGTGTTCTGTAGGGGCCCGTAGGGTTCCTTCCATAGGGGCTGGCAGTGTTCCGTAGGGGCCTCTAGGGTTGTTTAAGTGCCCGCAGAAGTCTGTAGGAGTCTGTGGGATTCTGTAAGGTTCCGGAGGGTTCTGCAGGGTTCCGTAGGGGCCCGTAGAGTTCCGTAGTGGCTGGTAAAGTTCCGTAGGGCCCTGTGGGGTTCTGTATGGACCTGTAGGGTTCCGTAGGGGCCTGCAGGGTTCCGTAAGTGCCCGCAGGTGTCTGTAGGGTTCCGTAGGGGTCTGTAGGGTTCCGTAGGCACCTGCAGTGTTCTGTAGGAGCCCATAGGGTTTTAGTGAGGTTCCGTTGTGTTGCTAAGGGTCTTGTAGAGTGCTGTCGGGTCCTGGAGTATTCTGTAGGGTTCCAGAGGGCCTCATAGGGTTCCATCGAAATCTATAGGGTTCCCTAGGGGCCCATAGAGTCCCGTAGATTGCCGTAGGGACCTGTAGGGTTATGAAAGTGCCCGCAGGGGTTGGTAGGAGCTTGTAGGGTGCCATATGTTTCCAGAGGGTTGTGTAGGGTTCCGTAGGGGCCTGTGGTGTTCCCTAGGGGCCTGTAGAGTCTCGTACGGTTCCGTAGGGTCCTGTAGGTTTCCATAAGCGCCCGCAGAGGTCTGAATGGGCTCGTACTGTTCCGTAAGGATCCATAGGGTTCCGTAGAGCTTCGTAGGTTCCCTAGAGGCCTGTGGAGTACCGCAGGAGCCAGTAGTGTTCCGTAGGGTCCTCTAGGGTTGAGTAAGTGCCCGCAGGAGTCTGTAGGAATCCGTGGGATTCTGTAAGGTTCTGGAGGGTTCTGCAGGGTTCCGTAGGGGCCCGTAGAGTTCCGTAGTGGCTGGTAAAGTTCCCTAGGGCCCTGTACCGTTCCGTAACTGCCTGCAAGGGTCTTTAGGCTTCCGTAGGGGCTGGTAGGGTTCCATAAAGTTCCGTGGGTTCCTGCAGAGTTCTGCAAGTGCCCGCAAGGGCCTGTAGGGGCCCACAGTGTTTCTGCCAGGTTCTGTAGAGTTCCGTAGGGGCCATATTTTTCTTAGTGGCTGGTAGTATTCTGTAGGGGTCTGTAGGTTTCCGTAGGCACCTACAGTGTTCTGTAGGAGCCCATAGGGTTTTAGTGAGGTTCCGTTGTGTTGCTAAGGGTCTTGTAGAGTGCTGTCGGGTCCTGGAGTATTCTGTAGGGTTCCAGAGGGGCTCGTAGGGTTCCGTCGAAATCTGTAGGGTTCCCTAGGGGCCCATAGAGTCCCGTAGATTGCCGTAGGGACCTGTAGGGTTGTGTAAGTGCTCGCAGGGGTTGGTAGGAGCTTGTAGGGTTCCATAAGTTTCCAGAGGGTTGTGTAGGGTTCCGTAGGGGCCTGTGTTGTTCCCTAAGGGCCTGTAGAGTCTCGTACGGTTCCGTAGGGGCCTGTGGTGTTCCCTAGGGGCCTGTAGAGTCTCGTACAGTTCCGTAGGGTCCTGTAGGTTTCCATAAGCGCCCGCAGAGGTCTGAAGGGGCCCGTACTGTGCCGTAAGGATCCATAGGGTTCCGTAGAGCTTCGTAGGTTCCCTAGAGGCCTCTGGAGTACCGCAGGAGCCAGTAGTGTTCTGTAGGGGCCCGTAGGGTTCCTTCCATAGGAGCTGGCAGTGTTCCGTAGGGTCCTCTAGGGTTGAGTAAGTGCCCGCAGGAGTCTGTAGGAATCCGTGGGATTCTGTAAGGTTCTGGAGGGTTCTGCAGGGTTCCGTAGGGGCCCGTAGAGTTCCGTAGTGGCTGGTAAAGTTCCCTAGGGCCCTGTACCGTTCCGTAACTGCCTGCAAGGGTCTTTAGGCTTCCGTAGGGGCTGGTAGGGTTCCATAAAGTTCCGTGGGTTCCTGCAGAGTTCTGCAAGTGCCCGCAAGGGCCTGTAGGGGCCCACAGTGTTTCTGCCAGGTTCCGTAGAGTTCCGTAGGGGCCATATTTTTCTGTAGTGGCTGGTAGTATTCCGTAGGGGTCTGTAGGTTTCCGTAGGCGCCTACAGTGTTCTGTAGGAGCCCATAGGGTTTTAGTGAGGTTCCGTTGTGTTGCTAAGGGTCTTGTAGAGTGCTGTCGGGTCCTGGAGTATTCTGTAGGGTTCCAGAGGGGCTCGTAGGGTTCCATCGAAATCTATAGGATTCCGTAGGGGCCCATAGAGTCCCGTAGATTTCCGTAGGGACCTGTAGGGTTGTGTAAGTGCCCGCAGAAGTCTGTAGGAGTCTGTGGGATTCTGTAAGGTTCCGGAGGGTTCTGCAGGGTTCCGTAGGGGCCCGTAGAGTTCCGTAGTGGCTGGTAAAGTTCCGTAGGGCCCTGTGGGGTTCTGTATGGACCTGTAGGGTTCCGTAGGGGCCTGCAGGGTTCCGTAAGTGCCCGCAGGTGTCTGTAGGGTTCCGTAGGGGTCTGTAGGGTTCCGTAGGAGCCTGCAGTGTTCTGTAGGAGCCCATAGGGTTTTAGTGAGGTTCCGTTGTGTTGCTAAGGGTCTTGTAGAGTGCTGTCGGGTCCTGGAGTATTCTGTAGGGTTCCAGAGGGCCTCATAGGGTTCCATCGAAATCTATAGGGTTCCCTAGGGGCCCATAGAGTCCCATAGATTTCCGTAGGGACCTGTAGGGTTGTGTAAGTGCCCGCAGGGTTTGGTAGGAGTCTGTGGGATTCTGTAAGGTTCTGGAGGGTTCTGCAGGGTTCCGTAGGGACCCGTAGAGTTCCGTAGTGGCTGGTAAAGTTCCGTAGGGCCCTGTGGGGTTCTGTATGGACCTGTAGGGTTCCGTAGGGGCCTGCAGGGTTCCGTAAGTGCCTGCAGGTGTCTGTAGGGTTCCGTAGGGGTCTGTAGGGTTCCGTAGGCACCTGCAGTGTTCTGTAGGAGCCCATAGGGTTTTAGTGAGGTTCCGTTGTGTTGCTAAGGGTCTTGTAGAGTGCTGTCGGGTCCTGGAGTATTCTGTAGGGTTCCAGAGGGGCTGGTAGGGTTCCGTCGAAATCTGAAGGGTTCCCTAGGGGCCCGTAGAGTCCCGTAGATTTCCGTAGGGGCCTGTAGGGTTATGTAAGTGCCCGCAGGGGTTGGTAGGAGCTTGTAGGGTGCCATATGTTTCCGGAGGGTTGTGTAGGGTTCCGTAGGGGCCTGTGGTGTTCCCTAGGGGCCTGTAGAGTCTCGTACAGTTTCGGTAGGGTCCTGTAGGTTTCCATAAGCGCCCGCAGAGGTCTGAAGGGGCTCGTACTGTTCCGTAAGGATCCATAGGGTTCCTTAGAGCTTCGTAGGTTCCCTAGAGGCCTGTAGAGTACCACAGGAGCCAGTAGTGTTGCGTAGGGTCCTCTAGGGTTGAGTAAGTGCCCGCAGGAGTCTGTAGGAATCCGTGGGATTCTGTAAGGTTCTGGAGGGTTCTGCAGGGTTCCGTAGGGGCCCGTAGAGTTCCGTAGTGGCTGGTAAAGTTCCCTAGGGCCCTGTACCGTTCCGTAACTGCCTGCAAGGGTCTTTAGGCTTCCGTAGGGGCTGGTAGGGTTCCATAAAGTTCCGTGGGTTCCTGCAGAGTTCTGCAAGTGCCCGCAAGGGCCTGTAGGGGCCCACAGTGTTTCTGCCAGGTTCCTTAGAGTTCCGTAGGGGCCATATTTTTCTTAGTGGCTGGTAGTATTCTGTAGGGGTCTGTAGGGTTCCGTAGGCACCTGCAGTGTTCTGTAGGAGCCCATAGGGTTTTAGTGAGGTTCCGTTGTGTTGCTAAGGGTCTTGTAGAGTGCTGTCGGGTCCTGGAGTATTCTGTAGGGTTCCAGAGGGGCTCATAGGGTTCCGTCGAAATCTGTAGGGTTCCCTAGGGGCCCATAGAGTCCCGTAGATTGCCGTAGGGACCTGTAGGGTTGTGTAAGTGCTCGCAGGGGTTGGTAGGAGCTTGTAGGGTTCCATAAGTTTCCAGAGGGTTGTGTAGGGTTCCGTAGGGGCCTGTGGTGTTCCCTAAGGGCCTGTAGAGTCTCGTACGGTTCCGTAGGGGCCTGTAGAGTCTCGTACAGTTCTGTAGGGTCCTGTAGGTTTCCATAAGCGCCCGCAGAGGTCTGAAGGGGCCCGTACTGTTCCGTAAGGATCCATAGGGCTCCGTAGAGCTTCGTAGGTTCCCTAGAGGCCTCTGGAGTACCGCAGGAGCCAGTAGTGTTCTGTAGGGGCCCGTAGGGTTCCTTCCATAGGAGCTGACAGTGTTCCGTAGGGTCCTCTAGGGTTGAGTAAGTGCCCGCAGGAGTCTGTAGGAATCCGTGGGATTCTGTAAGGTTCTGGAGGGTTCTGCAGGGTTCCGTAGGGGCCCGTAGAGTTCCGTAGTGGCTGGTAAAGTTCCCTAGGGCCCTGTACCGTTCCGTAACTGCCTGCAAGGGTCTTTAGGCTTCCGTAGGGGCTGGTAGGGTTCCATAAAGTTCCGTGGGTTCCTGCAGAGTTCTGCAAGTGCCCGCAAGGGCCTGTAGGGGCCCACAGTGTTTCTGCCAGGTTCCGTAGAGTTCCGTAGGGGCCATATTTTTCTGTAGTGGCTGGTAGTATTCTGTAGGGGTCTGTAGGTTTCCGTAGGCGCCTACAGTGTTCTGTAGGAGCCCATAGGGTTTTAGTGAGGTTCCGTTGTGTTGCTAAGGGTCTTGTAGAGTGCTGTCGGGTCCTGGAGTATTCTGTAGGGTTCCAGAGGGGCTCGTAGGGTTCCACCGAAATCTATAGGGTTCCCTAGGGGCCCATAGAGTCCCGTAGATTTCCGTAGGGACCTGTAGGGTTGTGTAAGTGCCCGCAGAAGTCTGTAGGAGTCTGAGGGATTCTGTAAGGTTCCGGAGGGTTCTGCAGGGTTCCGTAGGGGCCCGTAGAGTTCCATAGTGGTTGGTAAAGTTCCGTAGGGCCCTGTGGGGTTCTGTATGGACCTGTAGGGTTCCGTAGGGGCCTGCAGGGTTCCGTAAGTGCCCGCAGGTGTCTGTAGGGTTCCGTAGGGGTCTGTAGGTTTCCGTAGGCACCTGCAGTGTTCTGTAGGAGCCCATAGGGTTTTAGTGAGGTTCCGTTGTGTTGCTAAGGGTCTTGTAGAGTGCTGTCGGGTCCTGGAGTATTCTGTAGGGTTCCAGAGGGGCTGGTAGGGTTCCGTCGAAATCTGTAGGGTTCCCTAGGGGCCCATAGAGTCCCGTAGATTGCCGTAGGGACCTGTAGGGTTGTGTAAGTGCTCGCAGGGGTTGGTAGGAGCTTGTAGGGTTCCATAAGTTTCCAGAGGGTTGTGTAGGGTTCCGTAGGGGCCTGTGGTGTTCCCTAGGGGCCTGTAGAGTCTCGTACAGTTCCGTAGGGGCCTGTGGTGTTCCCTAGGGGCCTGTAGAGTCTCGTACAGTTCCGTAGGGTCCTGTAGGTTTCCATAAGTGCCCGCAGAGGTCTGAAGGGGCCTGTACTGTTCCGTAAGGATCCATAGGGCTCCGTAGAGCTTCGTAGGTTCCCTAGAGGCCTGTGGAGTACCGCAGGAGCCAGTAGTGTTCTGTAGGGGCCCGTAGGGTTCCTTCCATAGGGGCTGGCAGTGTTCCGTAGGGGCCTCTAGGGTTGTTTAAGTGCCCGCAGAAGTCTGTAGGAGTCTGTGGGATTCTGTAAGGTTCCGGAGGGTTCTGCAGGGTTCCGTAGGGGCCCGTAGAGTTCCGTAGTGGTTGGTAAAGTTCCGTAGGGCCCTGTGGGGTTCTGTATGGACCTGTAGGGTTCCGTAGGGGCCTGCAGGGTTCCGTAAGTGCCCGCAGGTGTCTGTAGGGTTCCGTAGGGGTCTGTAGGGTTCCGTAGGCACCTGCAGTGTTCTGTAGGAGCCCATAGGGTTTTAGTGAGGTTCCGTTGTGTTGCTAAGGGTCTTGTAGAGTGCTGTCGGGTCCTGGAGTATTCTGTAGGGTTCCAGAGGGCCTCATAGGGTTCCATCGAAATCTATAGGGTTCCCTAGGGGCCCATAGAGTCCCGTAGATTGCCGTAGGGACCTGTAGGGTTATGAAAGTGCCCGCAGGGGTTGGTAGGAGCTTGTAGGGTGCCATATGTTTCCAGAGGGTTGTGTAGGGTTCCGTAGGGGCCTGTGGTGTTCCCTAGGGGCCTGTAGAGTCTCGTACAGTTCCGTAGGGTCCTGTAGGTTTCCATAAGCGCCCGCAGAGGTCTGAATGGGCTCGTACTGTTCCGTAAGGATCCATAGGGTTCCGTAGAGCTTCGTAGGTTCCCTAGAGGCCTGTGGAGTACCGTAGGAGCCAGTAGTGTTCCGTAGGGTCCTCTAGCGTTGAGTAAGTGCCCGCAGGAGTCTGTAGGAATCCGTGGGATTCTGTAAGGTTCTGGAGGGTTCTGCAGGGTTCCGTAGGGGCCCGTAGAGCTCCGTAGTGGCTGGTAAAGTTCCCTAGGGCCCTGTACCGTTCCGTAACTGCCTGCAAGGGTCTTTAGGCTTCCGTAGGGGCTGGTAGGGTTCCATAAAGTTCCGTGGGTTCCTGCAGAGTTCTGCAAGTGCCCGCAAGGGCCTGTAGGGGCCCACAGTGTTTCTGCCAGGTTCCGTAGAGTTCCGTAGGGGCCATATTTTTCTTAGTGGCTGGTAGTATTCTGTAGGGGTCTGTAGGTTTCCGTAGGCACCTACAGTGTTCTGTAGGAGCCCATAGGGTTTTAGTGAGGTTCCGTTGTGTTGCTAAGGGTCTTGTAGAGTGCTGTCGGGTCCTGGAGTATTCTGTAGGGTTCCAGAGGGGCTCGTAGGGTTCCGTCGAAATCTGTAGGGTTCCCTAGGGGCCCATAGAGTCCCGTAGATTTCCGTAGGGACCTGTAGGGTTGTGTAAGTGCTCGCAGGGGTTGGTAGGAGCTTGTAGGGTTCCATAAGTTTCCAGAGGGTTGTGTAGGGTTCCGTAGGGGCCTGTGGTGTTCCCTAAGGGCCTGTAGAGTCTCGTACGGTTCCGTAGGGGCCTGTGGTGTTCCCTAGGGGCCTGTAGAGTCTCGTACAGTTCCGTAGGGTCCTGTAGGTTTCCATAAGCGCCCGCAGAGGTCTGAAGGGGCCCGTACTGTGCCGTAAGGATCCATAGGGTTCCGTAGAGCTTCGTAGGTTCCCTAGAGGCCTCTGGAGTACCGCAGGAGCCAGTAGTGTTCTGTAGGGGCCCGTAGGGTTCCTTCCATAGGAGGTGGCAGTGTTCCGTAGGGTCCTCTAGGGTTGAGTAAGTGCCCGCAGGAGTCTGTAGGAATCCGTGGGATTCTGTAAGGTTCTGGAGGGTTCTGCAGGGTTCCGTAGGGGCCCGTAGAGTTCCGTAGTGGCTGGTAAAGTTCTGTAGGGCCCTGTACCGTTCCGTAACTGCCTGCAAGGGTCTTTAGGCTTCCGTAGGGGCTGGTAGGGTTCCATAAAGTTCCGTGGGTTCCTGCAGAGTTCTGCAAGTGCCCGCAAGGGCCTGTAGGGGCCCACAGTGTTTCTGCCAGGTTCCGTAGAGTTCCGTAGGGGCCATATTTTTCTGTAGTGGCTGGTAGTATTCTGTAGGGGTCTGTAGGTTTCCGTAGGCACCTGCAGTGTTCTGTAGGAGCCCATAGGGTTTTAGTGAGGTTCTGTTGTGTTGCTAAGGGTCTTGTAGAGTGCTGTCGGGTCCTGGAGTATTCTGTAGGGTTCCAGAGGGGCTCGTAGGGTTCCGTCGAAATCTGTAGGGTTCCCTAGGGGCCCATAGAGTCCCGTAGATTGCCGTAGGGACCTGTAGGGTTGTGTAAGTGCTCGCAGGGGTTGGTAGGAGCTTGTAGGGTTCCATAAGTTTCCAGAGGGTTGTGTAGGGTTCCGTAGGGGCCTGTGGTGTTCCCTAGGGGCCTGTAGAGTCTCGTACAGTTCCGTAGGGGCCTGTGGTGTTCCCTAGGGGCCTGTAGAGTCTTGTACAGTTCCGTAGGGTCCTGTAGGTTTCCATAAGTGCCCGCAGAGGTCTGAATGGGCCTGTACTGTTCCGTAAGGATCCATAGGGCTCCGTAGAGCTTCGTAGGTTCCCTAGAGGCCTGTGGAGTACCGCAGGAGCCAGTAGTGTTCTGTAGGGGCCCGTAGGGTTCCTTCCATAGGGGCTGGCAGTGTTCCGTAGGGGCCTGTAGGGTTGTTTAAGTGCCCGCAGAAGTCTGTAGGAGTCTGTGGGATTCTGTAAGGTTCCGGAGGGTTCTGCAGGGTTCCGTAGGGGCCCGTAGAGTTCCGTAGTGGTTGGTAAAGTTCAGTAGGGCCCTGTGGGGTTCTGTATGGACCTGTAGGGTTCCGTAGGGGCCTGCAGGGTTCCGTAAGTGCCCGCAGGTGTCTGTAGGGTTCCGTAGGGGTCTGTAGGGTTCCGTAGGCACCTGCAGTGTTCTGTAGGAGCCCATAGGGTTTTAGTGAGGTTCCGTTGTGTTGCTAAGGGTCTTGTAGAGTGCTGTCGGGTCCTGGAGTATTCTGTAGGGTTCCAGAGGGCCTCATAGGGTTCCATCGAAATCTATAGGGTTCCCTAGGGGCCCATAGAGTCCCGTAGATTGCCGTAGGGACCTGTAGGGTTATGAAAGTGCCCGCAGGGGTTGGTAGGAGCTTGTAGGGTTCCATATGTTTCCGGAGGGTTGTGTAGGGTTCCGTAGGGGCCTGTGGTGTTCCCTAGGGGCCTGTAGAGTCTCATACAGTTCCGTAGGGTCCTGTAGGTTTCCATAAGCGCCCGCAGAGGTCTGAATGGGCTCGTACTGTGCCGTAAGGATCCATAGGGTTCCGTAGAGCTTCGTAGGTTCCCTAGAGGCCTGTGGAGTACCGTAGGAGCCAGTAGTGTTCTGTAGGGTCCTCTAGGGTTGAGTAAGTGCCCGCAGGAGTCTGTAGGAATCCGTGGGATTCTGTAAGGTTCTGGAGGGTTCTGCAGGGTTCCGTAGGGGCCCGTAGAGTTCCGTAGTGGCTGGTAAATTTCCCTAGGGCCCTGTACCATTCCGTAACTGCCTGCAAGGGTCTTTAGGCTTCCGTAGGGGCTGGTAGGGTTCCATAAAGTTCCGTGGGTTCCTGCAGAGTTCTGCAAGTGCCCGCAAGGGCCTGTAGGGGCCCACAGTGTTTCTGCCAGGTTCCGTAGAGTTCCGTAGGGGCCATATTTTTCTTAGTGGCTGGTAGTATTCTGTAGGGGTCTGTAGGTTTCCGTAGGCACCTACAGTGTTCTGTAGGAGCCCATAGGGTTTTAGTGAGGTTCCGTTGTGTTGCTAAGGGTCTTGTAGAGTGCTGTCGGGTCCTGGAGTATTCTGTAGGGTTCCAGAGGGGCTCGTAGGGTTCCGTCGAAATCTGTAGGGTTCCCTAGGGGCCCATAGAGTCCCGTAGATTGCCGTAGGGACCTGTAGGGTTGTGTAAGTGCTCGCAGGGGTTGGTAGGAGCTTGTAGGGTTCCATAAGTTTCCAGAGGGTTGTGTAGGGTTCCGTAGGGGCCTGTGGTGTTCCCTAAGGGCCTGTAGAGTCTCGTACGGTTCCGTAGGGGCCTGTGGTGTTCCCTAGGGGCCTGTAGAGTCTCGTACAGTTCCGTAGGGTCCTGTAGGTTTCCATAAGCGCCCGCAGAGGTCTGAAGGGGCCCGTACTGTGCCGTAAGGATCCATAGGGTTCCGTAGAGCTTCGTAGGTTCCCTAGAGGCCTGTGGAGTACCGCAGGAGCCAGTAGTGTTCTGTAGGGGCCCGTAGGGTTCCTTCCATAGGAGGTGGCAGTGTTCCGTAGGGTCCTCTAGGGTTGAGTAAGTGCCCGCAGGAGTCTGTAGGAATCCGTGGGATTCTGTAAGGTTCTGGAGGGTTCTGCAGGGTTCCGTAGGGGCCCGTAGAGTTCCGTAGTGGCTGGTAAAGTTCCCTAGGGCCCTGTACCGTTCCGTAACTGCCTGCAAGGGTCTTTAGGCTTCCGTAGGGGCTGGTAGGGTTCCATAAAGTTCCGTGGGTTCCTGCAGAGTTCTGCAAGTGCCCGCAAGGGCCTGTAGGGGCCCACAGTGTTTCTGCCAGATTCCGTAGAGTTCCGTAGGGGCCATATTTTTCTTAGTGGCTGGTAGTATTCTGTAGGGGTCTGTAGGTTTCCGTAGGCACCTACAGTGTTCTGTAGGAGCCCATAGGGTTTTAGTGAGGTTCCGTTGTGTTGCTAAGGGTCTTGTAGAGTGCTGTCGGGTCCTGGAGTATTCTGTAGGGTTCCAGAGGGGCTCGTAGGGTTCCGTCGAAATCTGTAGGGTTCCCTAGGGGCCCATAGAGTCCCGTAGATTGCCGTAGGGACCTGTAGGGTTGTGTAAGTGCTCGCAGGGGTTGGTAGGAGCTTGTAGGATTCCATAAGTTTCCAGAGGGTTGTGTAGGGTTCCGTAGGGGCCTGTAGTGTTCCCTAGGGGCCTGTAGAGTCTCGTACAGTTCCGTAGGGTCCTGTAGGTTTCCATAAGCGCCCGCAGAGGTCTGAAGGGGCCCGTACTGTGCCGTAAGGATCCATAGGGTTCCGTAGAGCTTCGTAGGTTCCCTAGAGGCCTGTGGAGTACCGCAGGAGCCAGTAGTGTTCTGTAGGGGCCCGTAGGGTTCCTTCCATAGGGGCTGGCAGTGTTCCGTAGGGGCCTGTAGGGTTGTTTAAGTGCCCGCAGAAGTCTGTAGGAGTCTGTGGGATTCTGTAAGGTTCCGGAGGGTTCTGCAGGGTTCCGTAGGGGCCCGTAGAGTTCCGTAGTGGTTGGTAAAGTTCCGTAGGGCCCTGTGGGGTTCTGTATGGACCTGTAGGGTTCCGTAGGGGCCTGCAGGGTTCCGTAAGTGCCCACAGGTGTCTGTAGGGTTCCGTAGGGGTCTGTAGGGTTCCGTAGGCACCTGCAGTGTTCTGTAGGAGCCCATAGGGTTTTAGTGAGGTTCCGTTGTGTTGCTAAGGGTCTTGTAGAGTGCTGTCGGGTCCTGGAGTATTCTGTAGGGTTCCAGAGGGCCTCATAGGGTTCCATCGAAATCTATAGGGTTCCCTAGGGGCCCATAGAGTCCCGTAGATTGCCGTAGGGACCTGTAGGGTTATGAAAGTGCCCGCAGGGGTTGGTAGGAGCTTGTAGGGTGCCATATGTTTCCGGAGGGTTGTGTAGGGTTCCGTAGGGGCCTGTGGTGTTCCCTAGGGGCCTGTAGAGTCTCGTACAGTTCCGTAGGGTCCTGTAGGTTTCCATAAGCGCCCGCAGAGGTCTGAATGGGCTCGTACTGTTCCGTAAGGATCCATAGGGTTCCGTAGAGCTTCGTAGGTTCCCTAGAGGCCTGTGGAGTACCGTAGGTGCCAGTAGTGTTCCGTAGGGTCCTCTAGGGTTGAGTAAGTGCCCGCAGGAGTCTGTAGGAATCCGTGGGATTCTGTAAGGTTCTGGAGGGTTCTGCAGGGTTCCGTAGGGGCCCGTAGAGTTCCGTAGTGGCTGGTAAAGTTCTGTAGGGCCCTGTACCGTTCCGTAACTGCCTGCAAGGGTCTTTAGGCTTCCGTAGGGGCTGGTAGGGTTCCATAAAGTTCCGTGGGTTCCTGCAGAGTTCTGCAAGTGCCCGCAAGGGCCTGTAGGGGCCCACAGTGTTTCTGCCAGGTTCCGTAGAGTTCCGTAGGGGCCATATTTTTCTTAGTGGCTGGTAGTATTCTGTAGGGGTCTGTAGGTTTCCGTAGGCACCTACAGTGTTCTGTAGGAGCCCATAGGGTTTTAGTGAGGTTCCGTTGTGTTGCTAAGGGTCTTGTAGAGTGCTGTCGGGTCCTGGAGTATTCTGTAGGGTTCCAGAGGGGCTCGTAGGGTTCCGTCGAAATCTGTAGGGTTCCCTAGGGGCCCATAGAGTCCCGTAGATTGCCGTAGGGACCTGTAGGGTTGTGTAAGTGCTCGCAGGGGTTGGTAGGAGCTTGTAGGGTTCCATAAGTTTCCAGAGGGTTGTGTAGGGTTCCGTAGGGGCCTGTGGTGTTCCCTAAGGGCCTGTAGAGTCTCGTACGGTTCCGTAGGGGCCTGTGGTGTTCCCTAGGGGCCTGTAGAGTCTCGTACAGTTCCGTAGGGTCCTGTAGGTTTCCATAAGCGCCCGCAGAGGTCTGAATGGGCTCGTACTGTTCCGTAAGGATCCATAGGGCTCCGTAGAGCTTCGTAGGTTCCCTAGAGGCCTCTGGAGTACCGCAGGAGCCAGTAGTGTTCTGTAGGGGCCCGTAGGGTTCCTTCCATAGGAGCTGGCAGTGTTTCGTAGGGTCCTCTAGGGTTGAGTAAGTGCCCGCAGGAGTCTGTAGGAATCCGTGGGATTCTGTAAGGTTCTGCAGGGTTCTGTAGGGTCCCGTAGAGTTCCGTAGTGGCTGGTAAAGTTCCGTAGGGCCCTGTGGGGTTCTGTATGGACCTGTAGGGTTCCGTAGGGGCCTGCAGTGTTCTGTAAGTGCCCGTAGGTGTCTGTACGGGTCTGTAGGGTTCCGTAGGCACCTGCAGTATTCTGTAGGAGCCCATAGGGTTTTAGTGAGGTTCCGTTGTGTTGCTAAGGGTCTTGTAGAGTGCTGTCGGGTCCTGGAGTATTCTGTAGGGTTCCAGAGGGGCTCGTAGGGTTCCGTCGAAATCTGAAGGGTTCCCTAGGGGCCCGTAGAGTCCCATAGATTTCCGTAGGGGCCTGTAGGGTTGTGTAAGTGCCCGCAGGGGTTGGTAGGAGCTTGTAGGGTGCCATATGTTTCCGGAGGGTTGTGTAGGGTTCCGTAGGGGCCTGTGGTGTTCCCTAGGGGCCTGTAGAGTCTCGTACAGTTCCGTAGGGTCCTGTAGGTTTCCATAAGCGCCCGCAGAGGTCTGAAGGGGCCCGTACTGTTCCGTAAGGATCCATAGGGTTCCGTAGAGCTTCGTAGGTTCCCTAGAGGCCTGTGGAGTACCGCAGGAGCCAGTAGTGTTCTGTAGGGGCCCGTAGGGTTCCTTCCATAGGAGCTGGCGGTGTTCCGTAGGGTCCTCTAGGGTTGAGTAAGTGCCCGCAGGAGTCTGTAGGAATCCGTGGGATTCTGTAAGGTTCTGGAGGGTTCTGCAGGGTTCCGTAGGGGCCCGTAGAGTTCCGTAGTGGCTGGTAAAGTTCCCTAGGGCCCTGTACCGTTCCGTAACTGCCTGCAAGGGTCTTTAGGCTTCCGTAGGGGCTGGTAGGGTTCCATAAAGTTCCGTGGGTTCCTGCAGAGTTCTGCAAGTGCCCGCAAGGGCCTGTAGGGGCCCACAGTGTTTCTGCCAGGTTCCGTAGAGTTCCGTAGGGGCCATATTTTTCTTAGTGGCTGGTAGTATTCTGTAGGGGTCTGTAGGTTTCCGTAGGCACCTACAGTGTTCTGTAGGAGCCCATAGGGTTTTAGTGAGGTTCCGTTGTGTTGCTAAGGGTCTTGTAGAGTGCTGTCGGGTCCTGGAGTATTCTGTAGGGTTCCAGAGGGGCTCGTAGGGTTCCGTCGAAATCTGTAGGGTTCCCTAGGGGCCCATAGAGTCCCGTAGATTGCCGTAGGGACCTGTAGGGTTGTGTAAGTGCTCGCAGGGGTTGGTAGGAGCTTGTAGGGTTCCATAAGTTTCCGGAGGGTTGTGTAGGGTTCCGTAGGGGCCTGTGGTGTTCCCTAGGGGCCTGTAGAGTCTCGTACGGTTCCGTAGTGGCCTGTGGTGTTCCCTAGGGGCCTGTAGAGTCTCGTACAGTTCCGTAGGGTCCTGTAGGTTTCCATAAGCGCCCGCAGAGGTCTGAAGGGGCCCGTACTGTGCCGTAAGGATCCATAGGGTTCCGTAGAGCTTCGTAGGTTCCCTAGAGGCCTGTGGAGTACCGCAGGAGCCAGTAGTGTTCTGTAGGGGCCCGTAGGGTTCCTTCCATAGGAGGTGGCAGTGTTCCGTAGGGTCCTCTAGGGTTGAGTAAGTGCCCGCAGGAGTCTGTAGGAATCCGTGGGATTCTGTAAGGTTCTGGAGGGTTCTGCAGGGTTCCGTAGGGGCCCGTAGAGTTCCGTAGTGGCTGGTAAAGTTCCGTAGGGCCCTGTACCGTTCCGTAACTGCCTGCAAGGGTCTTTAGGCTTCCGTAGGGGCTGGTAGGGTTCCATAAAGTTCCGTGGGTTCCTGCAGAGTTCTGCAAGTGCCCGCAAGGGCCTGTAGGGGCCCACAGTGTTTCTGCCAGGTTCCGTAGAGTTCCGTAGGGGCCATATTTTTCTTAGTGGCTGGTAGTATTCTGTAGGGGTCTGTAGGTTTCCGTAGGCACCTACAGTGTTCTGTAGGAGCCCATAGGGTTTTAGTGAGGTTCCGTTGTGTTGCTAAGGGTCTTGTAGAGTGCTGTCGGGTCCTGGAGTATTCTGTAGGGTTCCAGAGGGGCTCGTAGGGTTCCGTCGAAATCTGTAGGGTTCCCTAGGGGCCCATAGAGTCCCGTAGATTGCCGTAGGGACCTGTAGGGTTGTGTAAGTGCTCGCAGGGGTTGGTAGGAGCTTGTAGGGTTCCATAAGTTTCCAGAGGGTTGTGTAGGGTTCCGTAGGGGCCTGTGGTGTTCCCTAAGGGCCTGTAGAGTCTCGTACGGTTCCGTAGGGGCCTGTGGTGTTCCCTAGGGGCCTGTAGAGTCTCGTACAGTTCCGTAGGGTCCTGTAGGTTTCCATAAGCGCCTGCAGAGGTCTGAAGGGGCCCGTACTGTTCCGTAAGGATCCATAGGGCTCCGTAGAGCTTCGTAGGTTCCCTAGAGGCCTCTGGAGTACCGCAGGAGCCAGTAGTGTTCTGTAGGGGCCCGTAGGGTTCCTTCCATAGGGGCTGGCAGTGTTCCGTAGGGGCCTGTAGGGTTGTTTAAGTGCCCGCAGAAGTCTGTAGGAGTCTGTGGGATTCTGTAAGGTTCCGGAGGGTTCTGCAGGGTTCCGTAGGGGCCCGTAGAGTTCCGTAGTGGTTGGTAAAGTTCCGTAGGGCCCTGTGGGGTTCTGTATGGACCTGTAGGGTTCCGTAGGCACCTGCAGTGTTCTGTAGGAGCCCATAGGGTTTTAGTGAGGTTCCGTTGTGTTGCTAAGGGTCTTGTAGAGTGCTGTCGGGTCCTGGAGTATTCTGTAGGGTTCCAGAGGGCCTCATAGGGTTCCATCGAAATCTATAGGGTTCCCTAGGGGCCCATAGAGTCCCGTAGATTGCCGTAGGGACCTGTAGGGTTATGAAAGTGCCCGCAGGGGTTGGTAGGAGCTTGTAGGGTGCCATATGTTTCCGGAGGGTTGTGTAGGGTTCCGTAGGGGCCTGTGGTGTTCCCTAGGGGCCTGTAGAGTCTCATACAGTTCCGTAGGGTCCTGTAGGTTTCCATAAGCGCCCGCAGAGGTCTGAATGGGCTCGTACTGTTCCGTAAGGATCCATAGGGTTCCTTAGAGCTTCGTAGGTTCCCTAGAGGCCTGTGGAGTACCGTAGGAGCCAGTAGTGTTCCGTAGGGTCCTCTAGGGTTGAGTAAGTGCCCGCAGGAGTCTGTAGGAATCCATGGGATTCTGTAAGGTTCTGGAGGGTTCTGCAGGGTTCCGTAGGGGCCCGTAGAGTTCCGTAGTGGCTGGTAAAGTTCTGTAGGGCCCTGTACCGTTCCGTAACTGCCTGCAAGGGTCTTTAGGCTTCCGTAGGGGCTGGTAGGGTTCCATAAAGTTCCGTGGGTTCCTGCAGAGTTCTGCAAGTGCCCGCAAGGGCCTGTAGGGGCCCACAGTGTTTCTGCCAGGTTCCGTAGAGTTCCGTAGGGGCCATATTTTTCTGTAGTGGCTGGTAGTATTCTGTAGGGGTCTGTAGGTTTCCGTAGGCACCTGCAGTGTTCTGTAGGAGCCCATAGGGTTTTAGTGAGGTTCCGTTGTGTTGCTAAGGGTCTTGTAGAGTGCTGTCGGGTCCTGGAGTATTCTGTAGGGTTCCAGAGGGGCTCGTAGGGTTCCGTCGAAATCTGAAGGGTTCCCTAGGGGCCCATAGAGTCCCGTAGATTGCCGTAGGGACCTGTAGGGTTGTGTAAGTGCTCGCAGGGGTTGGTAGGAGCTTGTAGGGTTCCATAAGTTTCCAGAGGGTTGTGTAGGGTTCCGTAGGGGCCTGTGGTGTTCCCTAAGGGCCTGTAGAGTCTCGTACGGTTCCGTAGGGGCCTGTGGTGTTCCCTAGGGGCCTGTAGAGTCTCGTACAGTTCCGTAGGGTCCTGTAGGTTTCCATAAGCGCCCGCAGAGGTCTGAATGGGCCTGTACTGTTCCGTAAGGATCCATAGGGCTCCGTAGAGCTTCGTAGGTTCCCTAGAGGCCTGTGGAGTACCGCAGGAGCCAGTAGTGTTCTGTAGGGGCCCGTAGGGTTCCTTCCATAGGGGCTGGCAGTGTTCCGTAGGGGCCTGTAGGGTTGTTTAAGTGCCCGCAGAAGTCTGTAGGAGTCTGTGGGATTCTGTAAGGTTCCGGAGGGTTCTGCAGGGTTCCGTAGGGGCCCGTAGAGTTCCGTAGTGGCTGGTAAAGTTCCGTAGGGCCCTGTGGGGTTCTGTATGGACCTGTAGGGTTCCGTAGGGGCCTGCAGGGTTCCGTAAGTTCCCACAGGTGTCTGTAGGGTTCCGTAGGGGTCTGTAGGGTTCCGTAGGCACCTGCAGTGTTCTGTAGGAGCCCATAGGGTTTTAGTGAGGTTCCGTTGTGTTGCTAAGGGTCTTGTAGAGTGCTGTCGGGTCCTGGAGTATTCTGTAGGGTTCCAGAGGGCCTCATAGGGTTCCATCGAAATCTATAGGGTTCCCTAGGGGCCCATAGAGTCCCGTAGATTGCCGTAGGGACCTGTAGGGTTATGAAAGTGCCCGCAGGGGTTGGTAGGAGCTTGTAGGGTGCCATATGTTTCCGGAGGGTTGTGTAGGGTTCCGTAGGGGCCTGTGGTGTTCCCTAGGGGCCTGTAGAGTCTCGTACAGTTCCGTAGGGTCCTGTAGGTTTCCATAAGCGCCCGCAGAGGTCTGAATGGGCTCGTACTGTTCCGTAAGGATCCATAGGGTTCCTTAGAGCTTCGTAGGTTCCCTAGAGGCCTGTGGAGTACCGTAGGAGCCAGTAGTGTTCCGTAGGGTCCTCTAGGGTTGAGTAAGTGCCAGCAGGAGTCTGTAGGAATCCGTGGGATTCTGTAAGGTTCTGGAGGGTTCTGCAGGGTTCCGTAGGGGCCCGTAGAGTTCCGTAGTGGCTGGTAAAGTTCCCTAGGGCCCTGTACCGTTCCGTAACTGCCTGCAAGGGTCTTTAGGCTTCCGTAGGGGCTGGTAGGGTTCCATAAAGTTCCGTGGGTTCCTGCAGAGTTCTGCAAGTGCCCGCAAGGGCCTGTAGGGGCCCACAGTGTTTCTGCCAGGTTCCGTAGAGTTCCGTAGGGGCCATATTTTTCTTAGTGGCTGGTAGTATTCTGTAGGGGTCTGTAGGTTTCCGTAGGCACCTACAGTGTTCTGTAGGAGCCCATAGGGTTTTAGTGAGGTTCCGTTGTGTTGCTAAGGGTCTTGTAGAGTGCTGTCGGGTCCTGGAGTATTCTGTAGGGTTCCAGAGGGGCTCGTAGGGTTCCGTCGAAATCTGTAGGGTTCCCTAGGGGCCCATAGAGTCCCGTAGATTGCCGTAGGGACCTGTAGGGTTGTGTAAGTGCTCGCAGGGGTTGGTAGGAGCTTGTAGGGTTCCATAAGTTTCCAGAGGGTTGTGTAGGGTTCCGTAGGGGCCTGTGGTGTTCCCTAAGGGCCTGTAGAGTCTCGTACGGTTCCGTAGGGGCCTGTGGTGTTCCCTAGGGGCCTGTAGAGTCTCGTACAGTTCCGTAGGGTCCTGTAGGTTTCCATAAGCGCCCGCAGAGGTCTGAATGGGCTCGTACTGTTCCGTAAGGATCCATAGGGCTCCGTAGAGCTTCGTAGGTTCCCTAGAGGCCTGTGGAGTACCGCAGGAGCCAGTAGTGTTCTGTAGGGGCCCGTAGGGTTCCTTCCATAGGAGCTGGCAGTGTTCCGTAGGGTCCTCTAGGGTTGAGTAAGTGCCCGCAGGAGTCTGTAGGAATCCGTGGGATTCTGTAAGGTTCTGCAGGGTTCTGTAGGGACCCGTAGAGTTCCGTAGTGGCTGGTAAAGTTCCGTAGGGCCCTGTGGGGTTCTGTATGGACCTGTAGGGTTCCGTAGGGGCCTGCAGTGTTCTGTAAGTGCCCGTAGGTGTCTGTACGGGTCTGTAGGGTTCCGTAGGCACCTGCAGTGTTCTGTAGGAGCCCATAGGGTTTTAGTGAGGTTCCGTTGTGTTGCTAAGGGTCTTGTAGAGTGCTGTCGGGTCCTGGAGTATTCTGTAGGGTTCCAGAGGGGCTCGTAGGGTTCCGTCGAAATCTGAAGGGTTCCCTAGGGGCCCGTAGAGTCCCATAGATTTCCGTAGGAGCCTGTAGGGTTGTGTAAGTGCTCGCAGGGGTTGGTAGGAGCTTGTAGGGTGCCATATGTTTCCGGAGGGTTGTGTAGGGTTCCGTAGGGGCCTGTGGTGTTCCCTAGGGGCCTGTAGAGTCTCATACAGTTCCGTAGGGTCCTGTAGGTTTCCATAAGCGCCCGCAGAGGTCTGAATGGGCTCGTACTGTTCCGTAAGGATCCATAGGGTTCCTTAGAGCTTCGTAGGTTCCCTAGAGGCCTGTGGAGTACCGTAGGAGCCAGTAGTGTTCCGTAGGGTCCTCTAGGGTTGAGTAAGTGCCCGCAGGAGTCTGTAGGAATCCGTGGGATTCTGTAAGGTTCTGGAGGGTTCTGCAGGGTTCCGTAGGGGCCCGTAGAGTTCCGTAGTGGCTGGTAAAGTTCCCTAGGGCCCTGTACCGTTCCGTAACTGCCTGCAAGGGTCTTTAGGCTTCCGTAGGGGCTGGGAGGGTTCCATAAAGTTCCGTGGGTTCCTGCAGAGTTCTGCAAGTGCCCGCAAGGGCCTGTAGGGGCCCACAGTGTTTCTGCCAGGTTCCGTAGAGTTCCGTAGGGGCCATATTTTTCTGTAGTGGCTGGTAGTATTCTGTAGGGGTCTGTAGGTTTCCGTAGGCACCTGCAGTGTTCTGTAGGAGCCCATAGGGTTTTAGTGAGGTTCCGTTGTGTTGCTAAGGGTCTTGTAGAGTGCTGTCGGGTCCTGGAGTATTCTGTAGGGTTCCAGAGGGGCTCGTAGGGTTCCGTCGAAATCTGAAGGGTTGCCTAGGGGCCCATAGAGTCCCGTAGATTGCCGTAGGGACCTGTAGGGTTGTGTAAGTGCTCGCAGGGGTTGGTAGGAGCTTGTAGGGTTCCATAAGTTTCCAGAGGGTTGTGTAGGGTTCCGTAGGGGCCTGTGGTGTTCCCTAAGGGCCTGTAGAGTCTCGTACGGTTCCGTAGGGGCCTGTGGTGTTCCCTAGGGGCCTGTAGAGTCTCGTACAGTTCCGTAGGGTCCTGTAGGTTTCCATAAGCGCCCGCAGAGGTCTGAATGGGCCTGTACTGTTCCGTAAGGATCCATAGGGCTCCGTAGAGCTTCGTAGGTTCCCTAGAGGCCTGTGGAGTACCGCAGGAGCCAGTAGTGTTCTGTAGGGGCCCGTAGGGTTCCTTCCATAGGGGCTGGCAGTGTTCCGTAGGGGCCTGTAGGGTTGTTTAAGTGCCCGCAGAAGTCTGTAGGAGTCTGTGGGATTCTGTAAGGTTCCGGAGGGTTCTGCAGGGTTCCGTAGGGGCCCGTAGAGTTCCGTAGTGGCTGGTAAAGTTCCGTAGGGCCCTGTGGGGTTCTGTATGGACCTGTAGGGTTCCGTAGGGGCCTGCAGGGTTCCGTAAGTTCCCACAGGTGTCTGTAGGGTTCCGTAGGGGTCTGTAGGGTTCCGTAGGCACCTGCAGTGTTCTGTAGGAGCCCATAGGGTTTTAGTGAGGTTCCGTTGTGTTGCTAAGGGTCTTGTAGAGTGCTGTCGGGTCCTGGAGTATTCTGTAGGGTTCCAGAGGGCCTCATAGGGTTCCATCGAAATCTATAGGGTTCCCTAGGGGCCCATAGAGTCCCGTAGATTGCCGTAGGGACCTGTAGGGTTATGAAAGTGCCCGCAGGGGTTGGTAGGAGCTTGTAGGGTGCCATATGTTTCCGGAGGGTTGTGTAGGGTTCCGTAGGGGCCTGTGGTGTTCCCTAGGGGCCTGTAGAGTCTCGTACAGTTCCGTAGGGTCCTGTAGGTTTCCATAAGCGCCCGCAGAGGTCTGAATGGGCTCGTACTGTTCCGTAAGGATCCATAGGGTTCCTTAGAGCTTCGTAGGTTCCCTAGAGGCCTGTGGAGTACCGTAGGAGCCAGTAGTGTTCCGTAGGGTCCTCTAGGGTTGAGTAAGTGCCCGCAGGAGTCTGTAGGAATCCGTGGGATTCTGTAAGGTTCTGGAGGGTTCTGCAGGGTTCCGTAGGGGCCCGTAGAGTTCCGTAGTGGCTGGTAAAGTTCCCTAGGGCCCTGTACCGTTCCGTAACTGCCTGCAAGGGTCTTTAGGCTTCCGTAGGGGCTGGTAGGGTTCCATAAAGTTCCGTGGGTTCCTGCAGAGTTCTGCAAGTGCCCGCAAGGGCCTGTAGGGGCCCACAGTGTTTCTGCCAGGTTCCGTAGAGTTCCGTAGGGGCCATATTTTTCTTAGTGGCTGGTAGTATTCTGTAGGGGTCTGTAGGTTTCCGTAGGCACCTACAGTGTTCTGTAGGAGCCCATAGGGTTTTAGTGAGGTTCCGTTGTGTTGCTAAGGGTCTTGTAGAGTGCTGTCGGGTCCTGGAGTATTCTGTAGGGTTCCAGAGGGGCTCGTAGGGTTCCGTCGAAATCTGTAGGGTTCCCTAGGGGCCCATAGAGTCCCGTAGATTGCCGTAGGGACCTGTAGGGTTGTGTAAGTGCTCGCAGGGGTTGGTAGGAGCTTGTAGGGTTCCATAAGTTTCCAGAGGGTTGTGTAGGGTTCCGTAGGGGCCTGTGGTGTTCCCTAAGGGCCTGTAGAGTCTCGTACGGTTCCGTAGGGGCCTGTGGTGTTCCCTAGGGGCCTGTAGAGTCTCGTACAGTTCCGTAGGGTCCTGTAGGTTTCCATAAGCGCCCGCAGAGGTCTGAATGGGCTCGTACTGTTCCGTAAGGATCCATAGGGCTCCGTAGAGCTTCGTAGGTTCCCTAGAGGCCTCTGGAGTACCGCAGGAGCCAGTAGTGTTCTGTAGGGGCCCGTAGGGTTCCTTCCATAGGAGCTGGCAGTGTTCCGTAGGGTCCTCTAGGGTTGAGTAAGTGCCCGCAGGAGTCTGTAGGAATCCGTGGGATTCTGTAAGGTTCTGCAGGGTTCTGTAGGGACCCGTAGAGTTCCGTAGTGGCTGGTAAAGTTCCGTAGGGCCCTGTGGGGTTCTGTATGGACCTGTAGGGTTCCGTAGGGGCCTGCAGTGTTCTGTAAGTGCCCGTAGGTGTCTGTACGGGTCTGTAGGGTTCCGTAGGCACCTGCAGTGTTCTGTAGGAGCCCATAGGGTTTTAGTGAGGTTCCGTTGTGTTGCTAAGGGTCTTGTAGAGTGCTGTCGGGTCCTGGAGTATTCTGTAGGGTTCCAGAGGGGCTCGTAGGGTTCCGTCGAAATCTGAAGGGTTCCCTAGGGGCCCGTAGAGTCCCATAGATTTCCGTAGGGGCCTGTAGGGTTGTGTAAGTGCCCGCAGGGGTTGGTAGGAGCTTGTAGGGTGCCATATGTTTCCGGAGGGTTGTGTAGGGTTCCGTAGGGGCCTGTGGTGTTCCCTAGGGGCCTGTAGAGTCTCGTACAGTTCCGTAGGGTCCTGTAGGTTTCCATAAGCGCCCGCAGAGGTCTGAAGGGGCCCGTACTGTTCCGTAAGGATCCATAGGGTTCCGTAGAGCTTCGTAGGTTCCCTAGAGGCCTCTGGAGTACCGCAGGAGCCAGTAGTGTTCTGTAGGGGCCCGTAGGGTTCCTTCCATAGGAGCTGGCGGTGTTCCGTAGGGTCCTCTAGGGTTGAGTAAGTGCCCGCAGGAGTCTGTAGGAATCCGTGGGATTCTGTAAGGTTCTGGAGGGTTCTGCAGGGTTCCGTAGGGGCCCGTAGAGTTCCGTAGTGGCTGGTAAAGTTCTGTAGGGCCCTGTACCGTTCCGTAACTGCCTGCAAGGGTCTTTAGGCTTCCGTAGGGGCTGGTAGGGTTCCATAAAGTTCCGTGGGTTCCTGCAGAGTTCTGCAAGTGCCCGCAAGGGCCTGTAGGGGCCCACAGTGTTTCTGCCAGGTTCCGTAGAGTTCCGTAGGGGCCATATTTTTCTGTAGTGGCTGGTAGTATTCTGTAGGGGTCTGTAGGGTTCCGTAGGCACCTGCAGTGTTCTGTAGGAGCCCATAGGGTTTTAGTGAGGTTCTGTTGTGTTGCTAAGGGTCTTGTAGAGTGCTGTCGGGTCCTGGAGTATTCTGTAGGGTTCCAGAGGGCCTCCTAGGGTTCCATCGAAATCTATAGGGTTCCCTAGGGGCCCATAGAGTCCCGTAGATTTCCGTAGGGACCTGTAGGGTTGTGTAAGTGCTCGCAGGGGTTGGTAGGAGCTTGTAGGGTTCCATAAGTTTCCAGAGGGTTGTGTAGGGTTCCGTAGGGGCCTGTGGTGTTCCCTAGGGGCCTGTAGAGTCTCGTACGGTTCCGTAGGGTCCTGTAGGTTTCCATAAGTGCCCGCAGAGGTCTGAAGGGGCCCGTACTGTTCCGTAAGGATCCATAGGGCTCCGTAGAGCTTCGTAGGTTCCCTAGAGGCCTCTGGAGTACCGCAGGAGCCAGTAGTGTTCTGTAGGGGCCCGTAGGGTTCCTTCCATAGGGGCTGGCAGTGTTCCGTAGGGGCCTGTAGGGTTGTGTAAGTGCCCGCAGAAGTCTGTAGGAGTCTGTGGGATTCTGTAAGGTTCCGGAGGGTTCTGCAGGGTTCCGTAGGGGCCCGTAGAGTTCCGTAGTGGCTGGTAAAGTTCCGTAGGGCCCTGTGGGGTTCTGTATGGACCTGTAGGGTTCCGTAGGGGCCTGCAGTGTTCTGTAAGTGCCCGTAGGTGTCTGTACGGGTCTGTAGGGTTCCGTAGGCACCTGCAGTATTCTGTAGGAGCCCATAGGGTTTTAGTGAGGTTCCGTTGTGTTGCTAAGGGTCTTGTAGAGTGCTGTCGGGTCCTGGAGTATTCTGTAGGGTTCCAGAGGGGCTGGTAGGGTTCCGTCGAAATCTGAAGGGTTCCCTAGGGGCCCGTAGAGTCCCATAGATTTCCGTAGGAGCCTGTAGGGTTGTGTAAGTGCCCGCAGGGGTTGGTAGGAGCTTGTAGGGTGCCATATGTTTCCGGAGGGTTGTGTAGGGTTCCGTAGGGGCCTGTGGTGTTCCCTAGGGGCCTGTAGAGTCTCATACAGTTCCGTAGGGTCCTGTAGGTTTCCATAAGCGCCCGCAGAGGTCTGAATGGGCTCGTACTGTTCCGTAAGGATCCATAGGGTTCCTTAGAGCTTCGTAGGTTCCCTAGAGGCCTGTGGAGTACCGTAGGAGCCAGTAGTGTTCCGTAGGGTCCTCTAGGGTTGAGTAAGTGCCCGCAGGAGTCTGTAGGAATCCGTGGGATTCTGTAAGGTTCTGGAGGGTTCTGCAGGGTTCCGTAGGGGCCCGTAGAGTTCCGTAGTGGCTGGTAAAGTTCCCTAGGGCCCTGTACCGTTCCGTAACTGCCTGCAAGGGTCTTTAGGCTTCCGTAGGGGCTGGGAGGGTTCCATAAAGTTCCGTGGGTTCCTGCAGAGTTCTGCAAGTGCCCGCAAGGGCCTGTAGGGGCCCACAGTGTTTCTGCCAGGTTCCGTAGAGTTCCGTAGGGGCCATATTTTTCTGTAGTGGCTGGTAGTATTCTGTAGGGGTCTGTAGGTTTCCGTAGGCACCTGCAGTGTTCTGTAGGAGCCCATAGGGTTTTAGTGAGGTTCCGTTGTGTTGCTAAGGGTCTTGTAGAGTGCTGTCGGGTCCTGGAGTATTCTGTAGGGTTCCAGAGGGGCTCGTAGGGTTCCGTCGAAATCTGAAGGGTTGCCTAGGGGCCCATAGAGTCCCGTAGATTGCCGTAGGGACCTGTAGGGTTGTGTAAGTGCTCGCAGGGGTTGGTAGGAGCTTGTAGGGTTCCATAAGTTTCCAGAGGGTTGTGTAGGGTTCCGTAGGGGCCTGTGGTGTTCCCTAAGGGCCTGTAGAGTCTCGTACGGTTCCGTAGGGGCCTGTGGTGTTCCCTAGGGGCCTGTAGAGTCTCGTACAGTTCCGTAGGGTCCTGTAGGTTTCCATAAGCGCCCGCAGAGGTCTGAATGGGCCTGTACTGTTCCGTAAGGATCCATAGGGCTCCGTAGAGCTTCGTAGGTTCCCTAGAGGCCTGTGGAGTACCGCAGGAGCCAGTAGTGTTCTGTAGGGGCCCGTAGGGTTCCTTCCATAGGGGCTGGCAGTGTTCCGTAGGGTCCTCTAGGGTTGAGTAAGTGCCCGCAGGAGTCTGTAGGAATCCGTGGGATTCTGTAAGGTTCTGGAGGGTTCTGCAGGGTTCCGTAGGGGCCCGTAGAGTTCCGTAGTGGCTGGTAAAGTTCCCTAGGGCCCTGTACCGTTCCGTAACTGCCTGCAAGGGTCTTTAGGCTTCCGTAGGGGCTGGTAGGGTTCCATAAAGTTCCGTGGGTTCCTGCAGAGTTCTGCAAGTGCCCGCAAGGGCCTGTAGGGGCCCACAGTGTTTCTGCCAGGTTCCGTAGAGTTCCGTAGGGGCCATATTTTTCTTAGTGGCTGGTAGTATTCTGTAGGGGTCTGTAGGTTTCCGTAGGCACCTACAGTGTTCTGTAGGAGCCCATAGGGTTTTAGTGAGGTTCCGTTGTGTTGCTAAGGGTCTTGTAGAGTGCTGTCGGGTCCTGGAGTATTCTGTAGGGTTCCAGAGGGGCTCGTAGGGTTCCGTCGAAATCTGTAGGGTTCCCTAGGGGCCCATAGAGTCCCGTAGATTGCCGTAGGGACCTGTAGGGTTGTGTAAGTGCTCGCAGGGGTTGGTAGGAGCTTGTAGGGTTCCATAAGTTTCCAGAGGGTTGTGTAGGGTTCCGTAGGGGCCTGTGGTGTTCCCTAAGGGCCTGTAGAGTCTCGTACGGTTCCGTAGGGGCCTGTGGTGTTCCCTAGGGGCCTGTAGAGTCTCGTACAGTTCCGTAGGGTCCTGTAGGTTTCCATAAGCGCCCGCAGAGGTCTGAAGGGGCCCGTACTGTGCCGTAAGGATCCATAGGGTTCCGTAGAGCTTCGTAGGTTCCCTAGAGGCCTCTGGAGTACCGCAGGAGCCAGTAGTGTTCTGTAGGGGCCCGTAGGGTTCCTTCCATAGGGGCTGGCAGTGTTCCGTAGGGGCCTGTAGGGTTGTTTAAGTGCCCGCAGAAGTCTGTAGGAGTCTGTGGGATTCTGTAAGGTTCCGGAGGGTTCTGCAGGGTTCCGTAGGGGCCCGTAGAGTTCCGTAGTGGTTGGTAAAGTTCCGTAGGGCCCTGTGGGGTTCTGTATGGACCTGTAGGGTTCCGTAGGGGCCTGCAGGGTTCCGTAAGTGCCCACAGGTGTCTGTAGGGTTCCGTAGGGGTCTGTAGGGTTCCGTAGGCACCTGCAGTGTTCTGTAGGAGCCCATAGGGTTTTAGTGAGGTTCCGTTGTGTTGCTAAGGGTCTTGTAGAGTGCTGTCGGGTCCTGGAGTATTCTGTAGGGTTCCAGAGGGCCTCATAGGGTTCCATCGAAATCTATAGGGTTCCCTAGGGGCCCATAGAGTCCCGTAGATTGCCGTAGGGACCTGTAGGGTTATGAAAGTGCCCGCAGGGGTTGGTAGGAGCTTGTAGGGTGCCATATGTTTCCGGAGGGTTGTGTAGGGTTCCGTAGGGGCCTGTGGTGTTCCCTAGGGGCCTGTAGAGTCTCATACAGTTCCGTAGGGTCCTGTAGGTTTCCATAAGCGCCCGCAGAGGTCTGAATGGGCTCGTACTGTTCCGTAAGGATCCATAGGGTTCCTTAGAGCTTCGTAGGTTCCCTAGAGGCCTGTGGAGTACCGTAGGAGCCAGTAGTGTTCCGTAGGGTCCTCTAGGGTTGAGTAAGTGCCCGCAGGAGTCTGTAGGAATCCGTGGGATTCTGTAAGGTTCTGGAGGGTTCTGCAGGGTTCCGTAGGGGCCCGTAGAGTTCCGTAGTGGCTGGTAAAGTTCTGTAGGGCCCTGTACCGTTCCGTAACTGCCTGCAAGGGTCTTTAGGCTTCCGTAGGGGCTGGTAGGGTTCCATAAAGTTCCGTGGGTTCCTGCAGAGTTCTGCAAGTGCCCGCAAGGGCCTGTAGGGGCCCACAGTGTTTCTGCCAGGTTCCGTAGAGTTCCGTAGGGGCCATATTTTTCTTAGTGGCTGGTAGTATTCTGTAGGGGTCTGTAGGTTTCCGTAGGCACCTACAGTGTTCTGTAGGAGCCCATAGGGTTTTAGTGAGGTTCCGTTGTGTTGCTAAGGGTCTTGTAGAGTGCTGTCGGGTCCTGGAGTATTCTGTAGGGTTCCAGAGGGGCTCGTAGGGTTCCGTCGAAATCTGTAGGGTTCCCTAGGGGCCCATAGAGTCCCGTAGATTGCCGTAGGGACCTGTAGGGTTGTGTAAGTGCTCGCAGGGGTTGGTAGGAGCTTGTAGGGTTCCATAAGTTTCCAGAGGGTTGTGTAGGGTTCCGTAGGGGCCTGTGGTGTTCCCTAGGGGCCTGTAGAGTCTCGTACGGTTCCGTAGGGGCCTGTGGTGTTCCCTAGGGGCCTGTAGAGTCTCGTACAGTTCCGTAGGGTCCTGTAGGTTTCCATAAGCGCCCGCAGAGGTCTGAATGGGCCTGTACTGTTCCGTAAGGATCCATAGGGCTCCGTAGAGCTTCGTAGGTTCCCTAGAGGCCTGTGGAGTACCGCAGGAGCCAGTAGTGTTCTGTAGGGGCCCGTAGGGTTCCTTCCATAGGGGCTGGCAGTGTTCCGTAGGGGCCTGTAGGGTTGTGTAAGTGCCCGCAGAAGTCTGTAGGAGTCTGTGGGATTCTGTAAGGTTCCGGAGGGTTCTGCAGGGTTCCGTAGGGGCCCGTAGAGTTTTGTAGTGGTTGGTAAAGTTCCATAGGGCCCTGTGGGGTTCTGTATGGACCTGTAGGGTTCCGTAGGGGCCTGCAGGGTTCCGTAAGTTCCCACAGGTGTCTGTAGGGTTCCGTAGGGGTCTGTAGGGTTCCGTAGGCACCTGCAGTGTTCTGTAGGAGCCCATAGGGTTTTAGTGAGGTTCCGTTGTGTTGCTAAGGGTCTTGTAGAGTGCTGTCGGGTCCTGGAGTATTCTGTAGGGTTCCAGAGGGCCTCATAGGGTTCCATCGAAATCTATAGGGTTCCCTAGGGGCCCATAGAGTCCCGTAGATTGCCGTAGGGACCTGTAGGGTTATGAAAGTGCCCGCAGGGGTTGGTAGGAGCTTGTAGGGTGCCATATGTTTCCGGAGGGTTGTGTAGGGTTCCGTAGGGGCCTGTGGTGTTCCCTAGGGGCCTGTAGAGTCTCGTACAGTTCCGTAGGGTCCTGTAGGTTTCCATAAGCGCCCGCAGAGGTCTGAATGGGCTCGTACTGTTCCGTAAGGATCCATAGGGTTCCGTAGAGCTTCGTAGGTTCCCTAGAGGCCTGTGGAGTACCGTAGGAGCCAGTAGTGTTCCGTAGGGTCCTCTAGGGTTGAGTAAGTGCCCGCAGGAGTCTGTAGGAATCCGTGGGATTCTGTAAGGTTCTGGAGGGTTCTGCAGGGTTCCGTAGGGGCCCGTAGAGTTCCGTAGTGGCTGGTAAAGTTCTGTAGGGCCCTGTACCGTTCCGTAACTGCCTGCAAGGGTCTTTAGGCTTCCGTAGGGGCCGGTAGGGTTCCATAAAGTTCCGTGGGTTCCTGCAGAGTTCTGCAAGTGCCCGCAAGGGCCTGTAGGGGCCCACAGTGTTTCTGCCAGGTTCCGCAGAGTTCCGTAGGGGCCATATTTTTCTGTAGTGGCTGGTAGTATTCTGTAGGGGTCTGTAGGGTTCCGTAGGCACCTGCAGTGTTCTGTAGGAGCCCATAGGGTTTTAGTGAGGTTCTGTTGTGTTGCTAAGGGTCTTGTAGAGTGCTGTCGGGTCCTGGAGTATTCTGTAGGGTTCCAGAGGGCCTCCTAGGGTTCCATCGAAATCTATAGGGTTCCCTAGGGGCCCATAGAGTCCCGTAGATTTCCGTAGGGACCTGTAGGGTTGTGTAAGTGCTCGCAGGGGTTGGTAGGAGCTTGTAGGGTTCCATAAGTTTCCAGAGGGTTGTGTAGGGTTCCGTAGGGGCCTGTGGTGTTCCCTAGGGGCCTGTAGAGTCTCGTACGGTTCCGTAGGGGCCTGTGGTGTTCCCTAGGGGCCTGTAGAGTCTCGTACAGTTCCGTAGGGTCCTGTAGGTTTCCATAAGTGCCCGCAGAGGTCTGAAGGGGCCCGTACTGTTCCGTAAGGATCCATAGGGCTCCGTAGAGCTTCGTAGGTTCCCTAGAGGCCTGTGGAGTACCGCAGGAGCCAGTAGTGTTCTGTAGGGGCCCGTAGGGTTCCTTCCATAGGGGCTGGCAGTGTTCCGTAGGGGCCTGTAGGGTTGTGTAAGTGCCCGCAGAAGTCTGTAGGAGTCTGTGGGATTCTGTAAGGTTCCGGAGGGTTCTGCAGGGTTCCGTAGGGGCCCGTAGAGTTCCGTAGTGGCTGGTAAAGTTCCGTAGGGCCCTGTGGGGTTCTGTATGGACCTGTAGGGTTCCGTAGGGGCCTGCAGTGTTCTGTAAGTGCCCGTAGGTGTCTGTACGGGTCTGTAGGGTTCCGTAGGAACCTGCAGTATTCTGTAGGAGCCCATAGGGTTTTAGTGAGGTTCCGTTGTGTTGCTAAGGGTCTTGTAGAGTGCTGTCGGGTCCTGGAGTATTCTGTAGGGTTCCAGAGGGGCTGGTAGGGTTCCGTCGAAATCTGAAGGGTTCCCTAGGGGCCCGTAGAGTCCCATAGATTTCCGTAGGGGCCTGTAGGGTTGTGTAAGTGCCCGCAGGGGTTGGTAGGAGCTTGTAGGGTGCCATATGTTTCCGGAGGGATTTGTAGGGTTCCGTAGGGGCCTGTGGTGTTCCCTAGGGGCCTGTAGAGTCTCGTACAGTTCCGTAGGGTCCTGTAGGTTTCCATAAGCGCCCGCAGAGGTCTGAATGGGCTCGTACTGTTCCGTAAGGATCCATAGGGCTCCGTAGAGCTTCGTAGGTTCCCTAGAGGCCTCTGGAGTACCGCAGGAGCCAGTAGTGTTCTGTAGGGGCCCGTAGGGTTCCTTCCATAGGAGCTGGCGGTGTTCCGTAGGGTCCTCTAGGGTTGAGTAAGTGCCCGCAGGAGTCTGTAGGAATCCGTGGGATTCTGTAAGGTTCTGGAGGGTTCTGCAGGGTTCCGTAGGGGCCCCTAGAGTTCCGTAGTGGCTGGTAAAGTTCCCTAGGGCCCTGTACCATTCCGTAACTGCCTGCAAGGGTCTTTAGGCTTCCGTAGGGGCTGGTAGGGTTCCATAAAGTTCCGTGGGTTCCTGCAGAGTTCTGCAAGTGCCCGCAAGGGCCTGTAGGGGCCCACAGTGTTTCTGCCAGGTTCCGTAGAGTTCCGTAGGGGCCATATTTTTCTGTAGTGGCTGGTAGTATTCTGTAGGGGTCTGTAGGGTTCCGTAGGCACCTGCAGTGTTCTGTAGGAGCCCATAGGGTTTTAGTGAGGTTCTGTTGTGTTGCTAAGGGTCTTGTAGAGTGCTGTCGGGTCCTGGAGTATTCTGTAGGGTTCCAGAGGGCCTCCTAGGGTTCCATCGAAATCTATAGGGTTCCCTAGGGGCCCATAGAGTCCCGTAGATTTCCGTAGGGACCTGTAGGGTTGTGTAAGTGCTCGCAGGGGTTGGTAGGAGCTTGTAGGGTTCCATAAGTTTCCAGAGGGTTGTGTAGGGTTCCGTAGGGGCCTGTGGTGTTCCCTAGGGGCCTGTAGAGTCTCGTACGGTTCCGTAGGGGCCTGTGGTGTTCCCTAGGGGCCTGTAGAGTCTCGTACAGTTCCGTAGGGTCCTGTAGGTTTCCATAAGTGCCCGCAGAGGTCTGAAGGGGCCCGTACTGTTCCGTAAGGATCCATAGGGCTCCGTAGAGCTTCGTAGGTTCCCTAGAGGCCTCTGGAGTACCGCAGGAGCCAGTAGTGTTCTGTAGGGGCCCGTAGGGTTCCTTCCATAGGGGCTGGCAGTGTTCCGTAGGGGCCTGTAGGGTTGTGTAAGTGCCCGCAGAAGTCTGTAGGAGTCTGTGGGATTCTGTAAGGTTCCGGAGGGTTCTGCAGGGTTCCGTAGGGGCCCGTAGAGTTCCGTAGTGGCTGGTAAAGTTCCGTAGGGCCCTGTGGGGTTCTGTATGGACCTGTAGGGTTCCGTAGGGGCCTGCAGTGTTCTGTAAGTGCCCGTAGGTGTCTGTACGGGTCTGTAGGGTTCCGTAGGCACCTGCAGTATTCTGTAGGAGCCCATAGGGTTTTAGTGAGGTTCCGTTGTGTTGCTAAGGGTCTTGTAGAGTGCTGTCGGGTCCTGGAGTATTCTGTAGGGTTCCAGAGGGGCTCGTAGGGTTCTGTCGAAATCTGAAGGGTTCCCTAGGGGCCCGTAGAGTCCCATAGATTTCCGTAGGGGCCTGTAGGGTTGTGTAAGTGCCCGCAGGGGTTGGTAGGAGCTTGTAGGGTGCCATATGTTTCCGGAGGGTTGTGTAGGGTTCCGTAGGGGCCTGTGGTGTTCCCTAGGGGCCTGTAGAGTCTCGTACAGTTCCGTAGGGTCCTGTAGGTTTCCATAAGCGCCCGCAGAGGTCTGAAGGGGCCCGTACTGTTCCGTAAGGATCCATAGGGTTCCGTAGAGCTTCGTAGGTTCCCTAGAGGCCTCTGGAGTACCGCAGGAGCCAGTAGTGTTCTGTAGGGGCCCGTAGGGTTCCTTCCATAGGAGCTGGCGGTGTTCCGTAGGGTCCTCTAGGGTTGAGTAAGTGCCCGCAGGAGTCTGTAGGAATCCGTGGGATTCTGTAAGGTTCTGGAGGGTTCTGCAGGGTTCCGTAGGGGCCCGTAGAGTTCCGTAGTGGCTGGTAAAGTTCCGTAGGGCCCTGTACCGTTCCGTAACTGCCTGCAAGGGTCTTTAGGCTTCCGTAGGGGCTGGTAGGGTTCCATAAAGTTCCGTGGGTTCCTGCAGAGTTCTGCAAGTGCCCGCAAGGGCCTGTAGGGGCCCACAGTGTTTCTGCCAGGTTCCGTAGAGTTCCGTAGGGGCCATATTTTTCTGTAGTGGCTGGTAGTATTCTGTAGGGGTCTGTAGGGTTCCGTAGGCACCTGCAGTGTTCTGTAGGAGCCCATAGGGTTTTAGTGAGGTTCTGTTGTGTTGCTAAGGGTCTTGTAGAGTGCTGTCGGGTCCTGGAGTATTCTGTAGGGTTCCAGAGGGCCTCCTAGGGTTCCATCGAAATCTATAGGGTTCCCTAGGGGCCCATAGAGTCCCGTAGATTGCCGTAGGGACCTGTAGGGTTGTGTAAGTGCTCGCAGGGGTTGGTAGGAGCTTGTAGGGTTCCATAAGTTTCCAGAGGGTTGTGTAGGGTTCCGTAGGGGCCTGTGGTGTTCCCTAGGGGCCTGTAGAGTCTCGTACGGTTCCGTAGGGGCCTGTGGTGTTCCCTAGGGGCCTGTAGAGTCTCGTACAGTTCCGTAGGGTCCTGTAGGTTTCCATAAGTGCCCGCAGAGGTCTGAAGGGGCCCGTACTGTTCCGTAAGGATCCATAGGGCTCCGTAGAGCTTCGTAGGTTCCCTAGAGGCCTGTGGAGTACCGCAGGAGCCAGTAGTGTTCTGTAGGGGCCCGTAGGGTTCCTTCCATAGGGGCTGGCAGTGTTCCGTAGGGGCCTGTAGGGTTGTGTAAGTGCCCGCAGAAGTCTGTAGGAGTCTGTGGGATTCTGTAAGGTTCTGGAGGGTTCTGCAGGGTTCCGTAGGCACCCGTAGAGTTCCGTAGTGGCTGGTAAAGTTCCGTAGGGCCCTGTGGGGTTCTGTATGGACCTGTAGGGTTCCGTAGGGGCCTGCAGTGTTCTGTAAGTGCCCGTAGGTGTCTGTACGGGTCTGTAGGGTTCCGTAGGCACCTGCAGTATTCTGTAGGAGCCCATAGGGTTTTAGTGAGGTTCCGTTGTGTTGCTAAGGGTCTTGTAGAGTGCTGTCGGGTCCTGGAGTATTCTGTAGGGTTCCAGAGGGGCTCGTAGGGTTCTGTCGAAATCTGAAGGGTTCCCTAGGGGCCCGTAGAGTCCCATAGATTTCCGTAGGGGCCTGTAGGGTTGTGTAAGTGCCCGCAGGGGTTGGTAGGAGCTTGTAGGGTGCCATATGTTTCCGGAGGGATTTGTAGGGTTTCTAGGGGCCTGTGGTGTTCCCTAGGGGCCTGTAGAGTCTCGTACAGATCCGTAGGGTCCTGTAGGTTTCCATAAGCGCCCGCAGAGGTCTGAATGGGCTCGTACTGTTCCGTAAGGATCCATAGGGCTCCGTAGAGCTTCGTAGGTTCCCTAGAGGCCTCTGGAGTACCGCAGGAGCCAGTAGTGTTCTGTAGGGGCCCGTAGGGTTCCTTCCATAGGAGCTGGCAGTGTTCCGTAGGGTCCTCTAGGGTTGAGTAAGTGCCCGCAGGAGTCTGTAGGAATCCGTGGGATTCTGTAAGGTTCTGGAGGGTTCTGCAGGGTTCCGTAGGGGCCCGTAGAGTTCCGTAGTGGCTGGTAAAGTTCCCTAGGGCCCTGTACCGTTCCGTAACTGCCTGCAAGGGTCTTTAGGCTTCCGTAGGGGCTGGTAGGGTTCCATAAAGTTCCGTGGGGCACTGTGGGGTTCTGTATGGATTTCTAGGGTTCCATAGCGGCCTGCAGTGTTCTGTAAGTGCCCGCAGGTGTCTGTAGGGTTCCGTAGGGGTCTGTAGGGTTCCGTAGGCACCTGCAGTGTTCTGTAGGAGCCCATAGGGTTTTAGTGAGGTTCTGTTGTGTTGCTAAGGGTCTTGTAGAGTGCTGTCGGGTCCTGGAGTATTCTGTAGGGTTCCAGAGGGCCTCCTAGGGTTCCATCGAAATCTATAGGGTTCCCTAGGGACCCATAGAGTCCCGTAGATTTCCGTAGGGACCTGTAGGGTTGTGTAAGTGCTCGCAGGGGTTGGTAGGAGCTTGTAGGGTTCCATAAGTTTCCAGAGGGTTGTGTAGGGTTCCGTAGGGGCCTGTGGTGTTCCCTAGGGGCCTGTAGAGTCTCGTACGGTTCCGTAGGGGCCTGTGGTGTTCCCTAGGGGCCTGTAGAGTCTCGTACAGTTCCGTAGGGTCCTGTAGGTTTCCATAAGTGCCCGCAGAGGTCTGAAGGGGCCCGTACTGTTCTGTAAGGATCCATAGGGCTCCGTAGAGCTTCGTAGGTTCCCTAGAGGCCTGTGGAGTACCGCAGGAGCCAGTAGTGTTCTGTAGGGGCCCGTAGGGTTCCTTCCATAGGGGCTGGCAGTGTTCCGTAGGGGCCTGTAGGGTTGTGTAAGTGCCCGCAGAAGTCTGTAGGAGTCTGTGGGATTCTGTAAGGTTCCGGAGGGTTCTGCAGGGTTCCGTAGGGGCCCGTAGAGTTCCGTAGTGGCTGGTAAAGTTCCGTAGGGCCCTGTGGGGTTCTGTATGGACCTGTAGGGTTCCGTAGGGGCCTGCAGTGTTCTGTAAGTGCCCGTAGGTGTCTGTACGGGTCTGTAGGGTTCCGTAGGCACCTGCAGTATTCTGTAGGAGCCCATAGGGTTTTAGTGAGGTTCCGTTGTGTTGCTAAGGGTCTTGTAGAGTGCTGTCGGGTCCTGGAGTATTCTGTAGGGTTCCAGAGGGGCTGGTAGGGTGCCGTCGAAATCTGAAGGGTTCCCTAGGGGCCCGTAGAGTCCCATAGATTTCCGTAGGGGCCTGTAGGGTTGTGTAAGTGCCCGCAGGGGTTGGTAGGAGCTTGTAGGGTGCCATATGTTTCCGGAGGGATTTGTAGGGTTCCGTAGGGGCCTGTGGTGTTCCCTAGGGGCCTGTAGAGTCTCGTACGGTTCCGTAGGGTCCTGTAGGTTTCCATAAGCGCCCGCAGAGGTCTGAAAGGGCTCGTACTGTTCCGTAAGGATCCATAGGGCTCCGTAGAGCTTCGTAGGTTCCCTAGAGGCCTCTGGAGTACCGCAGGAGCCAGTAGTGTTCTGTAGGGGCCCGTAGGGTTCCTTCCATAGGAGCTGGCGGTGTTCCGTAGGGTCCTCTAGGGTTGAGTAAGTGCCCGCAGGAGTCTGTAGGAATCCGTGGGATTCTGTAAGGTTCTGGAGGGTTCTGCAGGGTTCCGTAGGGGCCCGTAGAGTTCCGTAGTGGCTGGTAAAGTTCTGTAGGGCCCTGTACCGTTCCGTAACTGCCTGCAAGGGTCTTTAGGCTTCCGTAGGGGCTGGTAGGGTTCCATAAAGTTCCGTGGGTTCCTGCAGAGTTCTGCAAGTGCCCGCAAGGGCCTGTAGGGGCCCACAGTGTTTCTGCCAGGTTCCGTAGAGTTCCGTAGGGGCCATATTTTTCTGTAGTGGCTGGTAGTATTCTGTAGGGGTCTGTAGGGTTCCGTAGGCACCTGCAGTGTTCTGTAGGAGCCCATAGGGTTTTAGTGAGGTTCTGTTGTGTTGCTAAGGGTCTTGTAGAGTGCTGTCGGGTCCTGGAGTATTCTGTAGGGTTCCAGAGGGCCTCCTAGGGTTCCATCGAAATCTATAGGGTTCCCTAGGGGCCCATAGAGTCCCGTAGATTGCCGTAGGGACCTGTAGGGTTGTGTAAGTGCTCGCAGGGGTTGGTAGGAGCTTGTAGGGTTCCATAAGTTTCCAGAGGGTTGTGTAGGGTTCCGTAGGGGCCTGTGGTGTTCCCTAGGGGCCTGTAGAGTCTCGTACGGTTCCGTAGGGGCCTGTGGTGTTCCCTAGGGGCCTGTAGAGTCTCGTACAGTTCCGTAGGGTCCTGTAGGTTTCCATAAGTGCCCGCAGAGGTCTGAAGGGGCCCGTACTGTTCCGTAAGGATCCATAGGGCTCCGTAGAGCTTCGTAGGTTCCCTAGAGGCCTGTGGAGTACCGCAGGAGCCAGTAGTGTTCTGTAGGGGCCCGTAGGGTTCCTTCCATAGGAGCTGGCAGTGTTCCGTAGGGTCCTCTAGGGTTGAGTAAGTGCCCGCAGGAGTCTGTAGGAATCCGTGGGATTCTGTAAGGTTCTGGAGGGTTCTGCAGGGTTCCGTAGGGGCCCGTAGAGTTCCGTAGTGGCTGGTAAAGTTCCCTAGGGCCCTGTACCGTTCCGTAACTGCCTGCAAGGGTCTTTAGGCTTCCGTAGGGGCTGGTAGGGTTCCATAAAGTTCCGTGGGGCACTGTGGGGTTCTGTATGGATTTCTAGGGTTCCATAGCGGCCTGCAGTGTTCTGTAAGTGCCCGCAGGTGTCTGTAGGGTTCCGTAGGGGTCTGTAGGGTTCCGTAGGCACCTGCAGTGTTCTGTAGGAGCCCATAGGGTTTTAGTGAGGTTCTGTTGTGTTGCTAAGGGTCTTGTAGAGTGCTGTCGGGTCCTGGAGTATTCTGTAGGGTTCCAGAGGGCCTCCTAGGGTTCCATCGAAATCTATAGGGTTCCCTAGGGACCCATAGAGTCCCGTAGATTTCCGTAGGGACCTGTAGGGTTGTGTAAGTGCTCGCAGGGGTTGGTAGGAGCTTGTAGGGTTCCATAAGTTTCCAGAGGGTTGTGTAGGGTTCCGTAGGGGCCTGTGGTGTTCCCTAGGGGCCTGTAGAGTCTCGTACGGTTCCGTAGGGGCCTGTGGTGTTCCCTAGGGGCCTGTAGAGTCTCGTACAGTTCCGTAGGGTCCTGTAGGTTTCCATAAGTGCCCGCAGAGGTCTGAAGGGGCCCGTACTGTTCTGTAAGGATCCATAGGGCTCCGTAGAGCTTCGTAGGTTCCCTAGAGGCCTGTGGAGTATTGCAGGAGCCAGTAGTGTTCTGTAGGGGCCCGTAGGGTTCCTTCCATAGGGGCTGGCAGTGTTCCGTAGGGGCCTGTAGGGTTGTGTAAGTGCCCGCAGAAGTCTGTAGGAGTCTGTGGGATTCTGTAAGGTTCCGGAGGGTTCTGCAGGGTTCCGTAGGGGCCCGTAGAGTTCCGTAGTGGCTGGTAAAGTTCCGTAGGGCCCTGTGGGGTTCTGTATGGACCTGTAGGGTTCCGTAGGGGCCTGCAGTGTTCTGTAAGTGCCCGTAGGTGTCTGTACAGGTCTGTAGGGTTCCGTAGGCACCTGCAGTATTCTGTAGGAGCCCATAGGGTTTTAGTGAGGTTCCGTTGTGTTGCTAAGGGTCTTGTAGAGTGCTGTCGGGTCCTGGAGTATTCTGTAGGGTTCCAGAGGGGCTGGTAGGGTTCCGTCGAAATCTGAAGGGTTCCCTAGGGGCCCGTAGAGTCCCATAGATTTCCGTAGGGGCCTGTAGGGTTGTGTAAGTGCCCGCAGGGGTTGGTAGGAGCTTGTAGGGTGCCATATGTTTCCGGAGGGATTTGTAGGGTTCCGTAGGGGCCTGTGGTGTTCCCTAGGGGCCTGTAGAGTCTCGTACGGTTCCGTAGGGTCCTGTAGGTTTCCATAAGCGCCCGCAGAGGTCTGAAAGGGCTCGTACTGTTCCGTAAGGATCCATAGGGCTCCGTAGAGCTTCGTAGGTTCCCTAGAGGCCTCTGGAGTACCGCAGGAGCCAGTAGTGTTCTGTAGGGGCCCGTAGGGTTCCTTCCATAGGAGCTGGCAGTGTTCCGTAGGGTCCTCTAGGGTTGAGTAAGTGCCCGCAGGAGTCTGTAGGAATCCGTGGGATTCTGTAAGGTTCTGCAGGGTTCTGTAGGGACCCGTAGAGTTCCGTAGTGGCTGGTAAAGTTCCGTAGGGCCCTGTGGGGATCTGTATGGACCTGTAGGGTTCCGTAGGGGCCTGCAGTGTTCTGTAAGTGCCCGTAGGTGTCTGTACGGGTCTGTAGGGTTCCATAGGCACCTGCAGTATTCTGTAGGAGCCCATAGGGTTTTAGTGAGGTTCCGTTGTGTTGCTAAGGGTCTTGTAGAGTGCTGTCGGGTCCTGGAGTATTCTGTAGGGTTCCAGAGGGGCTGGTAGGGTTCCGTCGAAATCTGAAGGGTTCCCTAGGGGCCCGTAGAGTCCCATAGATTTCCGTAGGGACCTGTAGGGTTGTGTAAGAGCCCGCAGGGGTTGGTAGGAGCTTGTAGGGTGCCATATGTTTCCAGAGGGTTGTGTAGGGTTCCGTAGGGGCCTGTGGTGTTCCCTAGGGGCCTGTAGAGTCTCGTACAGTTCCGTAGGGTCCTGTAGGTTTCCATAAGCGCCCGCAGAGGTCTGAAGGGGCCCGTACTGTGCCGTAAGGATCCATAGGGTTCCGTAGAGCTTCGTAGGTTCCCTAGAGGCCTCTGGAGTACCGCAGGAGCCAGTAGTGTTCTGTAGGGGCCCGTAGGGTTCCTTCCATAGGAGCTGGCAGTGTTCCGTAGGGTCCTCTAGGGTTGAGTAAGTGCCCGCAGGAGTCTGTAGGAATCCGTGGGATTCTGTAAGGTTCTGGAGGGTTCTGCAGGGTTCCGTAGGGGCCCGTAGAGTTCCGTAGTGGCTGGTAAAGTTCCCTAGGGCCCTGTACCGTTCCGTAACTGCCTGCAAGGGTCTTTAGGCTTCCGTAGGGGCTGGTAGGGTTCCATAAAGTTCCGTGGGGCACTGTGGGGTTCTGTATGGATTTGTAGGGTTCCATAGCGGCCTGCAGTGTTCTGTAAGTGCCCGCAGGTGTCTGTAGGGTTCCGTAGGGGTCTGTAGGGTTCCGTAGGCACCTGCAGTGTTCTGTAGGAGCCCATAGGGTTTTAGTGAGGTTCTGTTGTGTTGCTAAGGGTCTTGTAGAGTGCTGTCGGGTCCTGGAGTATTCTGTAGGGTTCCAGAGGGCCTCATAGGGTTCCATCGAAATCTATAGGGTTCCCTAGGGGCCCATAGAGTCCCGTAGATTTCCGTAGGGACCTGTAGGGTTGTGTAAGTGCCCGCAGAAGTCTGTAGGAGTCTGTGGGATTCTGTAAGGTTCTGGAGGGTTCTGCAGGGTTCCGTAGGGGCCCGTAGAGTTCCGTAGTGGCTGGTAAAGTTCCGTAGGGCCCTGTGGGGTTCTGTATGAACCTGTAGGGTTCCGTAGGGGCCTGCAGGGTTCCGTAAGTGCCCGCAGGTGTCTGTAGGGTTCCGTAGGGGTCTGTAGGGTTCCGTAGGCACCTGCAGTGTTCTGTAGGAGCCCATAGGGTTTTAGTGAGGTTCTGTTGTGTTGCTAAGGGTCTTGTAGAGTGCTGTCGGGTCCTGGAGTATTCTGTAGGGTTCCAGAGGGCCTCCTAGGGTTCCATCGAAATCTATAGGGTTCCCTAGGGGCCCATAGAGTCCCGTAGATTTCCGTAGGGACCTGTAGGGTTGTGTAAGTGCTCGCAGGGGTTGGTAGGAGCTTGTAGGGTTCCATAAGTTTCCAGAGGGTTGTGTAGGGTTCCGTAGGGGCCTGTGGTGTTCCCTAAGGGCCTGTAGAGTCTCGTACGGTTCCGTAGGGGCCTGTGGTGTTCCCTAGGGGCCTGTAGAGTCTCGTACAGATCCGTAGGGTCCTGTAGGTTTCCATAAGCGCCCGCAGAGGTCTGAAGGGGCCCGTACTGTTCCGTAAGGATCCATAGGGCTCCGTAGAGCTTCGTAGGTTCCCTAGAGGCCTCTGGAGTACCGCAGGAGCCAGTAGTGTTCTGTAGGGGCCCGTAGGGTTCCTTCCATAGGAGCTGGCAGTGTTCCGTAGGGTCCTCTAGGGTTGAGTAAGTGCCCGCAGGAGTCTGTAGGAATCCGTGGGATTCTGTAAGGTTCTGCAGGGTTCTGTAGGGGCCCGTAGAGTTCCGTAGTGGCTGGTAAAGTTCCGTAGGGCCCTGTGGGGTTCTGTATGGACCTGTAGGGTTCCGTAGGGGCCTGCAGTGTTCTGTAAGTGCCCGTAGGTGTCTGTACGGGTCTGTAGGGTTCCGTAGGCACCTGCAGTATTCTGTAGGAGCCCATAGGGTTTTAGTGAGGTTCCGTTGTGTTGCTAAGGGTCTTGTAGAGTGCTGTCGGGTCCTGGAGTATTCTGTAGGGTTCCAGAGGGGCTGGTAGGGTTCCGTCGAAATCTGAAGGGTTCCCTAGGGGCCCGTAGAGTCCCATAGATTTCCGTAGGGGCCTGTAGGGTTGTGTAAGTGCCCGCAGGGGTTGGTAGGAGCTTGTAGGGTGCCATATGTTTCCGGAGGGTTGTGTAGGGTTCCATAGGGGCCTGTGGTGTTCCCTAGGGGCCTGTAGAGTCTCGTACAGTTCCGTAGGGTCCTGTAGGTTTCCATAAGTGCCCGCAGAGGTCTGAATGGGCCCGTACTGTTCCGTAAGGATCCATAGGGTTCCGTAGAGCTTCATAGGTTCCCTAGAGGCCTCTGGAGTACCGCAGGAGCCAGTAGTGTTCTGTAGGGGCCCGTAGGGTTCCTTCCATAGGAGCTGGCAGTGTTCCGTAGGGTCCCATAGGGTTGAGTAAGTGCCCGCAGGAGTCTGTAGGAATCCGTGGGATTCTGTAAGGTTCTGCAGGGTTCTGCAGGGTTCCGTAGGGGCCCGTAGAGTTCCATAGTGGCTGGTAAAGTTCCCTAGGGCCCTGTACCGTTCCGTAACTGCCTGCAAGGGACTTTAGGCTTCCGTAGGTGCTGGTAGGGTTCCATAAAGTTCCGTGGGTTCCTGCAGAGTTCTGCAAGTGCCCGCAAGGGCCTGTAGGGGCCCACAGGGTTTCTGCCAGGTTCTGTAGAGTTCCGTAGGGGCCATATTTTTCTGTAGTGGCTGGTAGTATTCTGTAGGGGTCTGTAGGTTTCCGTAGGCGCCTACAGTGTTCTGTAGGAGCCCATAGGGTTTTAGTGAGGTTCCGTTGTGTTGCTAAGGGTCTTGTAGAGTGCTGTCGGGTCCTGGAGTATTCTGTAGGGTTCCAGAGGGGCTGGTAGGGTTCCATCGAAATCTATAGGGTTCCCTAGGGGCCCATAGAGTCCCGTAGATTGCCGTAGGGACCTGTAGGGTTGTGTAAGTGCCCGCAGAAGTCTGTAGGAGTCTGTGGGATTCTGTAAGGTTCCGGAGGGTTCTGCAGGGTTCCGTAGGGGCCCGTAGAGTTCCGTAGTGGCTGGTAAAGTTCCGTAGGGCCCTGTGGGGTTCTGTATGGACCTGTAGGGTTCCGTAGGGGCCTGCAGGGTTCCGTAAGTGCCCACAGGTGTCTGTAGGGTTCCGTAGGGGTCTGTAGGGTTCCGTAGGCACCTGCAGTGTTCTGTAGGAGCCCATAGGGTTTTAGTGAGGTTCTGTTGTGTTGCTAAGGGTCTTGTAGAGTGCTGTCGGGTCCTGGAGTATTCTGTAGGGTTCCAGAGGGCCTCCTAGGGTTCCATCGAAATCTATAGGGTTCCCTAGGGGCCCATAGAGTCCCGTAGATTTCCGTAGGGACCTGTAGGGTTGTGTAAGTGCTCGCAGGGGTTGGTAGGAGCTTGTAGGGTTCCATAAGTTTCCAGAGGGTTGTGTAGGGTTCCGTAGGGGCCTGTGGTGTTCCCTAGGGGCCTGTAGAGTCTCGTACGGTTCCGTAGGGGCCTGTGGTGTTCCCTAGGGGCCTGTAGAGTCTCGTACAGTTCCGTAGGGTCCTGTAGGTTTCCATAAGTGCCCGCAGAGGTCTGAAGGGGCCCGTACTGTTCCGTAAGGATCCATAGGGCTCCGTAGAGCTTCGTAGGTTCCCTAGAGGCCTCTGGAGTACCGCAGGAGCCAGTAGTGTTCTGTAGGGGCCCGTAGGGTTCCTTCCATAGGGGCTGGCAGTGTTCCGTAGGGGCCTGTAGGGTTGTGTAAGTGCCCGCAGAAGTCTGTAGGAGTCTGTGGGATTCTGTAAGGTTCCGGAGGGTTCTGCAGGGTTCCGTAGGGGCCCGTAGAGTTCCGTAGTGGCTGGTAAAGTTCCGTAGGGCCCTGTGGGGTTCTGTATGAACCTGTAGGGTTCCGTAGGGGCCTGCAGGGTTCCGTAAGTGCCCACAGGTGTCTGTAGGGTTCCGTAGGGGTCTGTAGGGTTCCGTAGGCACCTGCAGTGTTCTGTAGGAGCCCATAGGGTTTTAGTGAGGTTCTGTTGTGTTGCTAAGGGTCTTGTAGAGTGCTGTCGGGTCCTGGAGTATTCTGTAGGGTTCCAGAGGGCCTCCTAGGGTTCCATCGAAATCTATAGGGTTCCCTAGGGGCCCATAGAGTCCAGTAGATTTCCGTAGGGACCTGTAGGGTTGTGTAAGTGCTCGCAGGGGTTGGTAGGAGCTTGTAGGGTTCCATAAGTTTCCAGAGGGTTGTGTAGGGTTCCGTAGGGGCCTGTGGTATTCCCTAGGGGCCTGTAGAGTCTCGTACAGTTTCGGTAGGGTCCTGTAGGTTTCCATAAGTGCCCGCAGAGGTCTGAAGGGGCTCGTACTGTTCCGTAAGGATCCATAGGGTTCCGTAGAGCTTCGTAGGTTCCCTAGAGGCCTCTGGAGTACCGTAGGAGCCAGTAGTGTTCCGTAGGGTCCTCTAGGGTTGAGTAAGTTCCCGCTGGAGTCTGTAGGAGTCTGTGGGATTCTGTAAGGTTCTGGAGGGTTCTGCAGGGTTCCGTAGGGGCCCGTAGAGTTCCGTAGTGGCTGGTAAAGTTCCCTAGGGCCCTGTACCGTTCTGTAACTGCCTGCAAGGGTCTTTAGGCTTCCGTAGGGGCTGGTAGGGTTCCATAAAGTTCCGTGGGTTCCTGCAGAGTTCTGCAAGTGCCCGCAAGGGCCTGTAGGGGCCCACAGTGTTTCTGCCAGGTTCCGTAGAGTTCCGTAGGGGCCATATTTTTCTGTAGTGGCTGGTAGTATTCTGTAGGGGTCTGTAGGTTTCCGTAGGCGCCTACAGTGTTCTGTAGGAGCCCATAGGGTTTTAGTGAGGTTCCGTTGTGTTGCTAAGGGTCTTGTAGAGTGCTGTCGGGTCCTGGAGTATTCTGTAGGGTTCCAGAGGGGCTCGTAGGGTTCCGTCGAAATCTGTAGCGTTCCCTAGGGGCCCATAGAGTCCCGTAGATTTCCATAGGGACCTGTAGGGTTGTGTAAGTGCTCGCAGGGGTTGGTAGGAGCTTGTAGGGTTCCATAAGTTTCCAGAGGGTTGTGTAGGGTTCCGTAGGGGCCTGTGGTGTTCCCTAGGGGCCTGTAGAGTCTCGTACGGTTCCGTAGGGGCCTGTGGTGTTCCCTAGGGGCCTGTAGAGTCTCGTACAGTTCCGTAGGGTCCTGTAGGTTTCCATAAGTGCCCGCAGAGGTCTGAAGGGGCCCGTACTGTTCTGTAAGGATCCATAGGGCTCCGTAGAGCTTCGTAGGTTCCCTAGAGGCCTGTGGAGTACCGCAGGAGCCAGTAGTGTTCTGTAGGGGCCCGTAGGGTTCCTTCCATAGGGGCTGGCAGTGTTCCGTAGGGGCCTGTAGGGTTGTGTAAGTGCCCGCAGAAGTCTGTAGGAGTCTGTGGGATTCTGTAAGGTTCCGGAGGGTTCTGCAGGGTTCCGTAGGGGCCCGTAGAGTTCCGTAGTGGCTGGTAAAGTTCCGTAGGGCCCTGTGGGGTTCTGTATGGACCTGTAGGGTTCCGTAGGGGCCTGCAGTGTTCTGTAAGTGCCCGTAGGTGTCTGTACAGGTCTGTAGGGTTCCGTAGGCACCTGCAGTATTCTGTAGGAGCCCATAGGGTTTTAGTGAGGTTCCGTTGTGTTGCTAAGGGTCTTGTAGAGTGCTGTCGGGTCCTGGAGTATTCTGTAGGGTTCCAGAGGGGCTCGTAGGGTTCCGTCGAAATCTGAAGGGTTCCCTAGGGGCCCGTAGAGTCCCATAGATTTCCGTAGGGGCCTGTAGGGTTGTGTAAGTGCCCGCAGGGGTTGGTAGGAGCTTGTAGGGTGCCATATGTTTCCGGAGGGTTGTGTAGGGTTCCGTAGGGGCCTGTGGTGTTCCCTAGGGGCCTGTAGAGTCTCGTACAGTTCCGTAGGGTCCTGTAGGTTTCCATAAGCGCCCGCAGAGGTCTGAAGGGGCCCGTACTGTTCCGTAAGGATCCATAGGGTTCCGTAGAGCTTCGTAGGTTCCCTAGAGGCCTCTGGAGTACCGCAGGAGCCAGTAGTGTTCTGTAGGGGCCCGTAGGGTTCCTTCCATAGGAGCTGGCAGTGTTCCGTAGGGTCCTCTAGGGTTGAGTAAGTGCCCGCAGGAGTCTGTAGGAATCCGTGGGATTCTGTAAGGTTCTGCAGGGTTCTGCAGGGTTCCGTAGGGGCCCGTAGAGTTCCATAGTGGCTGGTAAAGTTCCCTAGGGCCCTGTACCGTTCCGTAACTGCCTGCAAGGGACTTTAGGCTTCCGTAGGGGCTGGTAGGGTTCCATAAAGTTCCGTGGGTTCCTGCAGAGTTCTGCAAGTGCCCGCAAGGGCCTGTAGGGGCCCACAGGGTTTCTGCCAGGTTCCGTAGAGTTCCGTAGGGGCCATATTTTTCTGTAGTGGCTGGTAGTATTCTGTAGGGGTCTGTAGGTTTCCGTAGGCGCCTACAGTGTTCTGTAGGAGCCCATAGGGTTTTAGTGAGGTTCCGTTGTGTTGCTAAGGGTCTTGTAGAGTGCTGTCGGGTCCTGGAGTATTCTGTAGGGTTCCAGAGGGGCTGGTAGGGTTCCATCGAAATCTATAGGGTTCCCTAGGGGCCCATAGAGTCCCGTAGATTGCCGTAGGGACCTGTAGGGTTGTGTAAGTGCCCGCAGAAGTCTGTAGGAGTCTGTGGGATTCTGTAAGGTTCCGGAGGGTTCTGCAGGGTTCCGTAGGGGCCCGTAGAGTTCCGTAGTGGCTGGTAAAGTTCCGTAGGGCCCTGTGGGGTTCTGTATGGACCTGTAGGGTTCCGTAGGGGCCTGCAGGGTTCCGTAAGTGCCCACAGGTGTCTGTAGGGTTCCGTAGGGGTCTGTAGGGTTCCGTAGGCACCTGCAGTGTTCTGTAGGAGCCCATAGGGTTTTAGTGAGGTTCTGTTGTGTTGCTAAGGGTCTTGTAGAGTGCTGTCGGGTCCTGGAGTATTCTGTAGGGTTCCAGAGGGCCTCCTAGGGTTCCATCGAAATCTATAGGGTTCCCTAGGGGCCCATAGAGTCCCGTAGATTTCCGTAGGGACCTGTAGGGTTGTGTAAGTGCTCGCAGGGGTTGGTAGGAGCTTGTAGGGTTCCATAAGTTTCCAGAGGGTTGTGTAGGGTTCCGTAGGGGCCTGTGGTGTTCCCTAGGGGCCTGTAGAGTCTCGTACGGTTCCGTAGGGGCCTGTGGTGTTCCCTAGGGGCCTGTAGAGTCTCGTACAGTTCCGTAGGGTCCTGTAGGTTTCCATAAGTGCCCGCAGAGGTCTGAAGGGGCCCGTACTGTTCCGTAAGGATCCATAGGGCTCCGTAGAGCTTCGTAGGTTCCCTAGAGGCCTCTGGAGTACCGCAGGAGCCAGTAGTGTTCTGTAGGGGCCCGTAGGGTTCCTTCCATAGGGGCTGGCAGTGTTCCGTAGGGGCCTGTAGGGTTGTGTAAGTGCCCGCAGAAGTCTGTAGGAGTCTGTGGGATTCTGTAAGGTTCCGGAGGGTTCTGCAGGGTTCCGTAGGGGCCCGTAGAGTTCCGTAGTGGCTGGTAAAGTTCCGTAGGGCCCTGTGGGGTTCTGTATGAACCTGTAGGGTTCCGTAGGGGCCTGCAGGGTTCCGTAAGTGCCCACAGGTGTCTGTAGGGTTCCGTAGGGGTCTGTAGGGTTCCGTAGGCACCTGCAGTGTTCTGTAGGAGCCCATAGGGTTTTAGTGAGGTTCTGTTGTGTTGCTAAGGGTCTTGTAGAGTGCTGTCGGGTCCTGGAGTATTCTGTAGGGTTCCAGAGGGCCTCCTAGGGTTCCATCGAAATCTATAGGGTTCCCTAGGGGCCCATAGAGTCCAGTAGATTTCCGTAGGGACCTGTAGGGTTGTGTAAGTGCTCGCAGGGGTTGGTAGGAGCTTGTAGGGTTCCATAAGTTTCCAGAGGGTTGTGTAGGGTTCCGTAGGGGCCTGTGGTATTCCCTAGGGGCCTGTAGAGTCTCGTACAGTTTCGGTAGGGTCCTGTAGGTTTCCATAAGTGCCCGCAGAGGTCTGAAGGGGCTCGTACTGTTCCGTAAGGATCCATAGGGTTCCGTAGAGCTTCGTAGGTTCCCTAGAGGCCTCTGGAGTACCGTAGGAGCCAGTAGTGTTCCGTAGGGTCCTCTAGGGTTGAGTAAGTTCCCGCTGGAGTCTGTAGGAGTCTGTGGGATTCTGTAAGGTTCTGGAGGGTTCTGCAGGGTTCCGTAGGGGCCCGTAGAGTTCCGTAGTGGCTGGTAAAGTTCCCTAGGGCCCTGTACCGTTCTGTAACTGCCTGCAAGGGTCTTTAGGCTTCCGTAGGGGCTGGTAGGGTTCCATAAAGTTCCGTGGGTTCCTGCAGAGTTCTGCAAGTGCCCGCAAGGGCCTGTAGGGGCCCACAGTGTTTCTGCCAGGTTCCGTAGAGTTCCGTAGGGGCCATATTTTTCTGTAGTGGCTGGTAGTATTCTGTAGGGGTCTGTAGGTTTCCGTAGGCGCCTACAGTGTTCTGTAGGAGCCCATAGGGTTTTAGTGAGGTTCCGTTGTGTTGCTAAGGGTCTTGTAGAGTGCTGTCGGGTCCTGGAGTATTCTGTAGGGTTCCAGAGGGGCTCGTAGGGTTCCGTCGAAATCTGTAGCGTTCCCTAGGGGCCCATAGAGTCCCGTAGATTTCCATAGGGACCTGTAGGGTTGTGTAAGTGCTCGCAGGGGTTGGTAGGAGCTTGTAGGGTTCCATAAGTTTCCAGAGGGTTGTGTAGGGTTCCGTAGGGGCCTGTGGTGTTCCCTAGGGGCCTGTAGAGTCTCGTACGGTTCCGTAGGGGCCTGTGGTGTTCCCTAGGGGCCTGTAGAGTCTCGTACAGTTCCGTAGGGTCCTGTAGGTTTCCATAAGTGCCCGCAGAGGTCTGAAGGGGCCCGTACTGTTCTGTAAGGATCCATAGGGCTCCGTAGAGCTTCGTAGGTTCCCTAGAGGCCTGTGGAGTACCGCAGGAGCCAGTAGTGTTCTGTAGGGGCCCGTAGGGTTCCTTCCATAGGGGCTGGCAGTGTTCCGTAGGGGCCTGTAGGGTTGTGTAAGTGCCCGCAGAAGTCTGTAGGAGTCTGTGGGATTCTGTAAGGTTCCGGAGGGTTCTGCAGGGTTCCGTAGGGGCCCGTAGAGTTCCGTAGTGGCTGGTAAAGTTCCGTAGGGCCCTGTGGGGTTCTGTATGGACCTGTAGGGTTCCGTAGGGGCCTGCAGTGTTCTGTAAGTGCCCGTAGGTGTCTGTACAGGTCTGTAGGGTTCCGTAGGCACCTGCAGTATTCTGTAGGAGCCCATAGGGTTTTAGTGAGGTTCCGTTGTGTTGCTAAGGGTCTTGTAGAGTGCTGTCGGGTCCTGGAGTATTCTGTAGGGTTCCAGAGGGGCTCGTAGGGTTCCGTCGAAATCTGAAGGGTTCCCTAGGGGCCCGTAGAGTCCCATAGATTTCCGTAGGGGCCTGTAGGGTTGTGTAAGTGCCCGCAGGGGTTGGTAGGAGCTTGTAGGGTGCCATATGTTTCCGGAGGGTTGTGTAGGGTTCCGTAGGGGCCTGTGGTGTTCCCTAGGGGCCTGTAGAGTCTCGTACAGTTCCGTAGGGTCCTGTAGGTTTCCATAAGCGCCCGCAGAGGTCTGAAGGGGCCCGTACTGTTCCGTAAGGATCCATAGGGTTCCGTAGAGCTTCGTAGGTTCCCTAGAGGCCTCTGGAGTACCGCAGGAGCCAGTAGTGTTCTGTAGGGGCCCGTAGGGTTCCTTCCATAGGAGCTGGCAGTGTTCCGTAGGGTCCTCTAGGGTTGAGTAAGTGCCCGCAGGAGTCTGTAGGAATCCGTGGGATTCTGTAAGGTTCTGCAGGGTTCTGCAGGGTTCCGTAGGGGCCCGTAGAGTTCCATAGTGGCTGGTAAAGTTCCCTAGGGCCCTGTACCGTTCCGTAACTGCCTGCAAGGGACTTTAGGCTTCCGTAGGGGCTGGTAGGGTTCCATAAAGTTCCGTGGGTTCCTGCAGAGTTCTGCAAGTGCCCGCAAGGGCCTGTAGGGGCCCACAGTGTTTCTGCCAGGTTCCGTAGAGTTCCGTAGGGGCCATATTTTTCTGTAGTGGCTGGTAGTATTCTGTAGGGGTCTGTAGGTTTCCGTAGGCGCCTACAGTGTTCTGTAGGAGCCCATAGGGTTTTAGTGAGGTTCCGTTGTGTTGCTAAGGGTCTTGTAGAGTGCTGTCGGGTCCTGGAGTATTCTGTAGGGTTCCAGAGGGGCTCGTAGGGTTCCATCGAAATCTATAGGGTTCCCTAGGGGCCCATAGAGTCCCGTAGATTGCCGTAGGGACCTGTAGGGTTGTGTAAGTGCCCGCAGAAGTCTGTAGGAGTCTGTGGGATTCTGTAAGGTTCCGGAGGGTTCTGCAGGGTTCCGTAGGGGCCCGTAGAGTTCCGTAGTGGCTGGTAAAGTTCCGTAGGGCCCTGTGGGGTTCTGTATGGACCTGTAGGGTTCCGTAGGGGCCTGCAGGGTTCCGTAAGTGCCCACAGGTGTCTGTAGGGTTCCGTAGGGGTCTGTAGGGTTCCGTAGGCACCTGCAGTGTTCTGTAGGAGCCCATAGGGTTTTAGTGAGGTTCTGTTGTGTTGCTAAGGGTCTTGTAGAGTGCTGTCGGGTCCTGGAGTATTCTGTAGGGTTCCAGAGGGCCTCCTAGGGTTCCATCGAAATCTATAGGGTTCCCTAGGGGCCCATAGAGTCCCGTAGATTTCCGTAGGGACCTGTAGGGTTGTGTAAGTGCTCGCAGGGGTTGGTAGGAGCTTGTAGGGTTCCATAAGTTTCCAGAGGGTTGTGTAGGGTTCCGTAGGGGCCTGTGGTGTTCCCTAGGGGCCTGTAGAGTCTCGTACGGTTCCGTAGGGGCCTGTGGTGTTCCCTAGGGGCCTGTAGAGTCTCGTACAGTTCCGTAGGGTCCTGTAGGTTTCCATAAGTGCCCGCAGAGGTCTGAAGGGGCCCGTACTGTTCCGTAAGGATCCATAGGGCTCCGTAGAGCTTCGTAGGTTCCCTAGAGGCCTGTGGAGTACCGCAGGAGCCAGTAGTGTTCTGTAGGGGCCCGTAGGGTTCCTTCCATAGGGGCTGGCAGTGTTCCGTAGGGGCCTGTAGGGTTGTGTAAGTGCCCGCAGAAGTCTGTAGGAGTCTGTGGGATTCTGTAAGGTTCCGGAGGGTTCTGCAGGGTTCCGTAGGGGCCCGTAGAGTTCCGTAGTGGCTGGTAAAGTTCCGTAGGGCCCTGTGGGGTTCTGTATGGACCTGTAGGGTTCCGTAGGGGCCTGCAGTGTTCTGTAAGTGCCCGTAGGTGTCTGTACGGGTCTGTAGGGTTCCATAGGCACCTGCAGTATTCTGTAGGAGCCCATAGGGTTTTAATGAGGTTCCGTTGTGTTGCTAAGGGTCTTGTAGAGTGCTGTCGGGTCCTGGAGTATTCTGTAGGGTTCCAGAGGGGCTCGTAGGGTTCCGTCGAAATCTGAAGGGTTCCCTAGGGGCCCGTAGAGTCCCATAGATTTCCGTAGGGGCCTGTAGGGTTGTGTAAGTGCCCGCAGGGGTTGGTAGGAGCTTGTAGGGTGCCATATGTTTCCGGAGGGATTTGTAGGGTTCCGTAGGGGCCTGTGGTGTTCCCTAGGGGCCTGTAGAGTCTCGTACAGATCCGTAGGGTCCTGTAGGTTTCCATAAGCGCCCGCAGAGGTCTGAAGGGGCCCGTACTGTGCCGTAAGGATCCATAGGGTTCCGTAGAGCTTCGTAGGTTCCCTAGAGGCATCTGGAGTACCGCAGGAGCCAGTAGTGTTCTGTAGGCGCCCGTAGGGTTCCTTCCATAGGGGCTGGCAGTGTTCCGTAGGGGCCTGTAGGGTTGTGTAAGTGCCCGCAGAAGTCTGTAGGAGTCTGTGGGATTCTGTAAGGTTCTGGAGGGTTCTGCAGGGTTCCGTAGGGGCCCGTAGAGTTCCGTAGTGGCTGGTAAAGTTCCCTAGGGCCCTGTACCGTTCCGTAACTGCCTGCAAGGGTCTTTAGGCTTCCGTAGGGGCTGGTAGGGTTCCATAAAGTTCCGTGGGGCACTGTGGGGTTCTGTATGGATTTGTAGGGTTCCATAGCGGCCTGCAGTGTTCTGTAAGTGCCCGCAGGTGTCTGTAGGGTTCCGTAGGGGTCTGTAGGGTTCCGTAGGCACCTGCAGTGTTCTGTAGGAGCCCATAGGGTTTTAGTGAGGTTCTGTTGTGTTGCTAAGGGTCTTGTAGAGTGCTGTCGGGTCCTGGAGTATTCTGTAGGGTTCCAGAGGGCCTCATAGGGTTCCATCGAAATCTATAGGGTTCCCTAGGGGCCCATAGAGTCCCGTAGATTTCCGTAGGGACCTGTAGGGTTGTGTAAGTGCTCGCAGGGGTTGGTAGGAGCTTGTAGGGTTCCATAAGTTTCCGGAGGGTTGTGTAGGGTTCCGTAGGGGCCTGTGGTGTTCCCTAGGGGCCTGTAGAGTCTCGTACGGTTCCGTAGGGGCCTGTGGTGTTCCCTAGGGGCCTGTAGAGTCTCGTACAGTTCCGTAGGGTCCTGTAGGTTTCCATAAGTGCCCGCAGAGGTCTGAAGGGGCCCGTACTGTTCCGTAAGGATCCATAGGGCTCCGTAGAGCTTCGTAGGTTCCCTAGAGGCCTGTGGAGTACCGCAGGAGCCAGTAGTGTTCTGTAGGGGCCCGTAGGGTTCCTTCCATAGGGGCTGGCAGTGTTCCGTAGGGGCCTGTAGGGTTGTGTAAGTGCCCGCAGAAGTCTGTAGGAGTCTGTGGGATTCTGTAAGGTTCCGGAGGGTTCTGCAGGGTTCCGTAGGGGCCCGTAGAGTTCCGTAGTGGCTGGTAAAGTTCCGTAGGGCCCTGTGGGGTTCTGTATGGACCTGTAGGGTTCCGTAGGGGCCTGCAGGGTTCCGTAAGTGCCCACAGGTGTCTGTAGGGTTCCGTAGGGGTCTGTAGGGTTCCGTAGGCACCTGCAGTGTTCTGTAGGAGCCCATAGGGTTTTAGTGAGGTTCTGTTGTGTTGCTAAGGGTCTTGTAGAGTGCTGTCGGGTCCTGGAGTATTCTGTAGGGTTCCAGAGGGCCTCCTAGGGTTCCATCGAAATCTATAGGGTTCCCTAGGGGCCCATAGAGTCCCGTAGATTTCCGTAGGGACCTGTAGGGTTGTGTAAGTGCTCGCAGGGGTTGGTAGGAGCTTGTAGGGTTCCATAAGTTTCCAGAGGGTTGTGTAGGGTTCCGTAGGGGCCTGTGGTGTTCCCTAGGGGCCTGTAGAGTCTCGTACGGTTCCGTAGGGGCCTGTGGTGTTCCCTAGGGGCCTGTAGAGTCTCGTACAGTTCCGTAGGGTCCTGTAGGTTTCCATAAGTGCCCGCAGAGGTCTGAAGGGGCCCGTACTGTTCCGTAAGGATCCATAGGGCTCCGTAGAGCTTCGTAGGTTCCCTAGAGGCCTGTGGAGTACCGCAGGAGCCAGTAGTGTTCTGTAGGGGCCCGTAGGGTTCCTTCCATAGGGGCTGGCAGTGTTCCGTAGGGGCCTGTAGGGTTGTGTAAGTGCCCGCAGAAGTCTGTAGGAGTCTGTGGGATTCTGTAAGGTTCCGGAGGGTTCTGCAGGGTTCCGTAGGGGCCCGTAGAGTTCCGTAGTGGCTGGTAAAGTTCCGTAGGGCCCTGTGGGGTTCTGTATGGACCTGTAGGGTTCCGTAGGGGCCTGCAGTGTTCTGTAAGTGCCCGTAGGTGTCTGTACGGGTCTGTAGGGTTCCATAGGCACCTGCAGTATTCTGTAGGAGCCCATAGGGTTTTAATGAGGTTCCGTTGTGTTGCTAAGGGTCTTGTAGAGTGCTGTCGGGTCCTGGAGTATTCTGTAGGGTTCCAGAGGGGCTGGTAGGGTTCCGTCGAAATCTGAAGGGTTCCCTAGGGGCCCGTAGAGTCCCATAGATTTCCGTAGGGGCCTGTAGGGTTGTGTAAGTGCCCGCAGGGGTTGGTAGGAGCTTGTAGGGTGCCATATGTTTCCGGAGGGATTTGTAGGGTTCCGTAGGGGCCTGTGGTGTTCCCTAGGGGCCTGTAGAGTCTCGTACAGATCCGTAGGGTCCTGTAGGTTTCCATAAGCGCCCGCAGAGGTCTGAAGGGGCCCGTACTGTGCCGTAAGGATCCATAGGGTTCCGTAGAGCTTCGTAGGTTCCCTAGAGGCCTCTGGAGTACCGCAGGAGCCAGTAGTGTTCTGTAGGCGCCCGTAGGGTTCCTTCCATAGGGGCTGGCAGTGTTCCGTAGGGGCCTGTAGGGTTGTGTAAGTGCCCGCAGAAGTCTGTAGGAGTCTGTGGGATTCTGTAAGGTTCTGGAGGGTTCTGCAGGGTTCCGTAGGGGCCCGTAGAGTTCCGTAGTGGCTGGTAAAGTTCCCTAGGGCCCTGTACCGTTCCGTAACTGCCTGCAAGGGTCTTTAGGCTTCCGTAGGGGCTGGTAGGGTTCCATAAAGTTCCGTGGGGCACTGTGGGGTTCTGTATGGATTTGTAGGGTTCCATAGCGGCCTGCAGTGTTCTGTAAGTGCCCGCAGGTGTCTGTAGGGTTCCGTAGGGGTCTGTAGGGTTCCGTAGGCACCTGCAGTGTTCTGTAGGAGCCCATAGGGTTTTAGTGAGGTTCTGTTGTGTTGCTAAGGGTCTTGTAGAGTGCTGTCGGGTCCTGGAGTATTCTGTAGGGTTCCAGAGGGCCTCATAGGGTTCCATCGAAATCTATAGGGTTCCCTAGGGGCCCATAGAGTCCCGTAGATTTCCGTAGGGACCTGTAGGGTTGTGTAAGTGCTCGCAGGGGTTGGTAGGAGCTTGTAGGGTTCCATAAGTTTCCGGAGGGTTGTGTAGGGTTCCGTAGGGGCCTGTGGTGTTCCCTAGGGGCCTGTAGAGTCTCGTACGGTTCCGTAGGGGCCTGTGGTGTTCCCTAGGGGCCTGTAGAGTCTCGTACAGTTCCGTAGGGTCCTGTAGGTTTCCATAAGTGCCCGCAGAGGTCTGAAGGGGCCCGTACTGTTCCGTAAGGATCCATAGGGCTCCGTAGAGCTTCGTAGGTTCCCTAGAGGCCTGTGGAGTACCGCAGGAGCCAGTAGTGTTCTGTAGGGGCCCGTAGGGTTCCTTCCATAGGGGCTGGCAGTGTTCCGTAGGGGCCTGTAGGGTTGTGTAAGTGCCCGCAGAAGTCTGTAGGAGTCTGTGGGATTCTGTAAGGTTCCGGAGGGTTCTGCAGGGTTCCGTAGGGGCCCGTAGAGTTCCGTAGTGGCTGGTAAAGTTCCGTAGGGCCCTGTGGGGTTCTGTATGAACCTGTAGGGTTCCGTAGGGGCCTGCAGGGTTCCGTAAGTGCCCACAGGTGTCTGTAGGGTTCCGTAGGGGTCTGTAGGGTTCCGTAGGCACCTGCAGTGTTCTGTAGGAGCCCATAGGGTTTTAGTGAGGTTCTGTTGTGTTGCTAAGGGTCTTGTAGAGTGCTGTCGGGTCCTGGAGTATTCTGTAGGGTTCCAGAGGGCCTCCTAGGGTTCCATCGAAATCTATAGGGTTCCCTAGGGGCCCATAGAGTCCAGTAGATTTCCGTAGGGACCTGTAGGGTTGTGTAAGTGCTCGCAGGGGTTGGTAGGAGCTTGTAAGGTTCCATAAGTTTCCAGAGGGTTGTGTAGGGTTCCGTAGGGGCCTGTGGTGTTCCCTAGGGGCCTGTAGAGTCTCGTACAGTTTCGGTAGGGTCCTGTAGGTTTCCATAAGTGCCCGCAGAGGTCTGAAGGGGCCCGTACTGTGCCGTAAGGATCCATAGGGTTCCGTAGAGCTTCGTAGGTTCCCTAGAGGCCTCTGGAGTACCGTAGGAGCCAGTAGTGTTCCGTAGGGTCCTCTAGGGTTGAGTAAGTTCCCGCTGGAGTCTGTAGGAATCCGTGGGATTCTGTAAGGTTCTGGAGGGTTCTGCAGGGTTCCGTAGGGGCCCGTAGAGTTCCGTAGTGGCTGGTAAAGTTCCCTAGGGCCCTGTACCGTTCTGTAACTGCCTGCAAGGGTCTTTAGGCTTCCGTAGGGGCTGGTAGGGTTCCATAAAGTTCCGTGGGTTCCTGCAGAGTTCTGCAAGTGCCCGCAAGGGCCTGTAGGGGCCCACAGTGTTTCTGCCAGGTTCCGTAGAGTTCCGTAGGGGCCATATTTTTCTGTAGTGGCTGGTAGTATTCTGTAGGGGTCTGTAGGTTTCCGTAGGCGCCTACAGTGTTCTGTAGGAGCCCATAGGGTTTTAGTGAGGTTCCGTTGTGTTGCTAAGGGTCTTGTAGAGTGCTGTCGGGTCCTGGAGTATTCTGTAGGGTTCCAGAGGGGCTCGTAGGGTTCCGTCGAAATCTGTAGCGTTCCCTAGGGGCCCATAGAGTCCCGTAGATTTCCATAGGGACCTGTAGGGTTGTGTAAGTGCTCGCAGGGGTTGGTAGGAGCTTGTAGGGTTCCATAAGTTTCCAGAGGGTTGTGTAGGGTTCCGTAGGGGCCTGTGGTGTTCCCTAGGGGCCTATAGAGTCTCGTACGGTTCCGTAGGTGCCTGTGGTGTTCCCTAGGGGCCTGTAGAGTCTCGTACAGTTCCGTAGGGTCCTGTAGGTTTCCATAAGCGCCCGCAAAGGTCTGAATGGGCCCGTACTGTTCCGTAAGGATCCATAGGGCTCCGTAGAGCTTCGTAGGTTCCCTAGAGGCCTCTGGAGTACCGCAGGAGCCAGTAGTGTTCTGTAGGCGCCCGTAGGGTTCCTTCCATAGGGGCTGGCAGTGTTCCGTAGGGGCCTGTAGGGTTGTGTAAGTGCCCGCAGAAGTCTGTAGGAGTCTGTGGGATTCTGTAAGGTTCTGGAGGGTTCTGCAGGGTTCCGTAGGGGCCCGTAGAGTTCCGTAGTGGCTGGTAAAGTTCCCTAGGGCCCTGTACCGTTCCGTAACTGCCTGCAAGGGTCTTTAGGCTTCCGTAGGGGCTGGTAGGGTTCCATAAAGTTCCGTGGGGCACTGTGGGGTTCTGTATGGATTTGTAGGGTTCCATAGCGGCCTGCAGTGTTCTGTAAGTGCCCGCAGGTGTCTGTAGGGTTCCGTAGGGGTCTGTAGGGTTCCGTAGGCACCTGCAGTGTTCTGTAGGAGCCCATAGGGTTTTAGTGAGGTTCTGTTGTGTTGCTAAGGGTCTTGTAGAGTGCTGTCGGGTCCTGGAGTATTCTGTAGGGTTCCAGAGGGCCTCATAGGGTTCCATCGAAATCTATAGGGTTCCCTAGGGGCCCATAGAGTCCCGTAGATTTCCGTAGGGACCTGTAGGGTTGTGTAAGTGCTCGCAGGGGTTGGTAGGAGCTTGTAGGGTTCCATAAGTTTCCGGAGGGTTGTGTAGGGTTCCGTAGGGGCCTGTGGTGTTCCCTAGGGGCCTGTAGAGTCTCGTACGGTTCCGTAGGGGCCTGTGGTGTTCCCTAGGGGCCTGTAGAGTCTCGTACAGTTCCGTAGGGTCCTGTAGGTTTCCATAAGTGCCCGCAGAGGTCTGAAGGGGCCCGTACTGTTCCGTAAGGATCCATAGGGCTCCGTAGAGCTTCGTAGGTTCCCTAGAGGCCTGTGGAGTACCGCAGGAGCCAGTAGTGTTCTGTAGGGGCCCGTAGGGTTCCTTCCATAGGGGCTGGCAGTGTTCCGTAGGGGCCTGTAGGGTTGTGTAAGTGCCCGCAGAAGTCTGTAGGAGTCTGTGGGATTCTGTAAGGTTCCGGAGGGTTCTGCAGGGTTCCGTAGGGGCCCGTAGAGTTCCGTAGTGGCTGGTAAAGTTCCGTAGGGCCCTGTGGGGTTCTGTATGAACCTGTAGGGTTCCGTAGGGGCCTGCAGGGTTCCGTAAGTGCCCACAGGTGTCTGTAGGGTTCCGTAGGGGTCTGTAGGGTTCCGTAGGCACCTGCAGTGTTCTGTAGGAGCCCATAGGGTTTTAGTGAGGTTCTGTTGTGTTGCTAAGGGTCTTGTAGAGTGCTGTCGGGTCCTGGAGTATTCTGTAGGGTTCCAGAGGGCCTCCTAGGGTTCCATCGAAATCTATAGGGTTCCCTAGGGGCCCATAGAGTCCAGTAGATTTCCGTAGGGACCTGTAGGGTTGTGTAAGTGCTCGCAGGGGTTGGTAGGAGCTTGTAAGGTTCCATAAGTTTCCAGAGGGTTGTGTAGGGTTCCGTAGGGGCCTGTGGTGTTCCCTAGGGGCCTGTAGAGTCTCGTACAGTTTCGGTAGGGTCCTGTAGGTTTCCATAAGTGCCCGCAGAGGTCTGAAGGGGCCCGTACTGTGCCGTAAGGATCCATAGGGTTCCGTAGAGCTTCGTAGGTTCCCTAGAGGCCTCTGGAGTACCGTAGGAGCCAGTAGTGTTCCGTAGGGTCCTCTAGGGTTGAGTAAGTTCCCGCTGGAGTCTGTAGGAATCCGTGGGATTCTGTAAGGTTCTGGAGGGTTCTGCAGGGTTCCGTAGGGGCCCGTAGAGTTCCGTAGTGGCTGGTAAAGTTCCCTAGGGCCCTGTACCGTTCTGTAACTGCCTGCAAGGGTCTTTAGGCTTCCGTAGGGGCTGGTAGGGTTCCATAAAGTTCCGTGGGTTCCTGCAGAGTTCTGCAAGTGCCCGCAAGGGCCTGTAGGGGCCCACAGTGTTTCTGCCAGGTTCCGTAGAGTTCCGTAGGGGCCATATTTTTCTGTAGTGGCTGGTAGTATTCTGTAGGGGTCTGTAGGTTTCCGTAGGCGCCTACAGTGTTCTGTAGGAGCCCATAGGGTTTTAGTGAGGTTCCGTTGTGTTGCTAAGGGTCTTGTAGAGTGCTGTCGGGTCCTGGAGTATTCTGTAGGGTTCCAGAGGGGCTCGTAGGGTTCCGTCGAAATCTGTAGCGTTCCCTAGGGGCCCATAGAGTCCCGTAGATTTCCATAGGGACCTGTAGGGTTGTGTAAGTGCTCGCAGGGGTTGGTAGGAGCTTGTAGGGTTCCATAAGTTTCCAGAGGGTTGTGTAGGGTTCCGTAGGGGCCTGTGGTGTTCCCTAGGGGCCTATAGAGTCTCGTACGGTTCCGTAGGTGCCTGTGGTGTTCCCTAGGGGCCTGTAGAGTCTCGTACAGTTCCGTAGGGTCCTGTAGGTTTCCATAAGCGCCCGCAAAGGTCTGAATGGGCCCGTACTGTTCCGTAAGGATCCATAGGGCTCCGTAGAGCTTCGTAGGTTCCCTAGAGGCCTCTGGAGTACCGCAGGAGCCAGTAGTGTTCTGTAGGCGCCCGTAGGGTTCCTTCCATAGGAGCTGGCAGTGTTCCGTAGGGTCCTCTAGGGTTGAGTAAGTGCCCGCAGGAGTCTGTAGGAATCCGTGGGATTCTGTAAGGTTCTGGAGGGTTCTGCAGGGTTCCGTAGGGGCCCGTAGAGTTCCGTAGTGGCTGGTAAAGTTCCGTAGGGCCCTGTGGGGTTCTGTATGGACCTGTAGGGTTCCGTAGGGGCCTGCAGTGTTCTGTAAGTGCCCGTAGGTGTCTGTACGGGTCTGTAGGGTTCCGTAGGCACCTGCAGTGTTCTGTAGGAGCCCCTAGGGTTTTAGTGAGGTTCCGTTGTGTTGCTAAGGGTCTTGTAGAGTGCTGTCGGGTCCTGGAGTATTCTGTAGGGTTCCAGAGGGGCTGGTAGGGTTCCGTCGAAATCTGAAGGGTTCCCTAGGGGCCCGTAGAGTCCCATAGATTTCCGTAGGGGCCTGTAGGGTTGTGTAAGTGCCCGCAGGGGTTGGTAGGAGCTTGTAGGGTGCCATATGTTTCCGGAGGGATTTGTAGGGTTCCGTAGGGGCCTGTGGTGTTCCCTAGGGGCCTGTAGAGTCTCGTACAGTTCCGTAGGGTCCTGTAGGTTTCCATAAGCGCCCGCAGAGGTCTGAAGGGGCCCGTACTGTTCCGTAAGGATCCATAGGGTTCCGTAGAGCTTCGTAGGTTCCCTAGAGGCCTCTGGAGTACCGCAGGAGCCAGTAGTGTTCTGTAGGGGCCCGTAGGGTTCCTTCCATAGGAGCTGGCAGTGTTCCGTAGGGTCCTCTAGGGTTGAGTAAGTGCCCGCAGGAGTCTGTAGGAATCCGTGGGATTCTGTAAGGTTCTGCAGGGTTCTGCAGGGTTCCGTAGGGGCCCGTAGAGTTCCATAGTGGCTGGTAAAGTTCCCTAGGGCCCTGTACCGTTCCGTAACTGCCTGCAAGGGTCTTTAGGCTTCCGTAGGGGCTGGTAGGGTTCCATAAAGTTCCGTGGGTTCCTGCAGAGTTCTGCAAGTGCCCGCAAGGGCCTGTAGGGGCCCACAGTGTTTCTGCCAGGTTCCGTAGAGTTCCGTAGGGGCCATATTTTTCTGTAGTGGCTGGTAGTATTCTGTAGGGGTCTGTAGGTTTCCGTAGGCGCCTACAGTGTTCTGTAGGAGCCCATAGGGTTTTAGTGAGGTTCCGTTGTGTTGCTAAGGGTCTTGTAGAGTGCTGTCGGGTCCTGGAGTATTCTGTAGGGTTCCAGAGGGGCTCGTAGGGTTCCATCGAAATCTATAGGGTTCCCTAGGGGCCCATAGAGTCCCGTAGATTGCCGTAGGGACCTGTAGGGTTGTGTAAGTGCCCGCAGAAGTCTGTAGGAGTCTGTGGGATTCTGTAAGGTTCCGGAGGGTTCTGCAGGGTTCCGTAGGGGCCCGTAGAGTTCCGTAGTGGCTGGTAAAGTTCCGTAGGGCCCTGTGGGGTTCTGTATGGACCTGTAGCGTTCCGTAGGGGCCTGCAGGGTTCCGTAAGTGCCCACAGGTGTCTGTAGGGTTCCGTAGGGGTCTGTAGGGTTCCGTAGGCACCTGCAGTGTTCTGTAGGAGCCCATAGGGTTTTAGTGAGGTTCTGTTGTGTTGCTAAGGGTCTTGTAGAGTGCTGTCGGGTCCTGGAGTATTCTGTAGGGTTCCAGAGGGCCTCCTAGGGTTCCATCGAAATCTATAGGGTTCCCTAGGGGCCCATAGAGTCCCGTAGATTTCCGTAGGGACCTGTAGGGTTGTGTAAGTGCTCGCAGGGGTTGGTAGGAGCTTGTAGGGTTCCATAAGTTTCCAGAGGGTTGTGTAGGGTTCCGTAGGGGCCTGTGGTGTTCCCTAGGGGCCTGTAGAGTCTCGTACGGTTCCGTAGGGGCCTGTGGTGTTCCCTAGGGGCCTGTAGAGTCTCGTACAGTTCCGTAGGGTCCTGTAGGTTTCCATAAGTGCCCGCAGAGGTCTGAAGGGGCCCGTACTGTTCCGTAAGGATCCATAGGGCTCCGTAGAGCTTCGTAGGTTCCCTAGAGGCCTGTGGAGTACCGCAGGAGCCAGTAGTGTTCTGTAGGGGCCCGTAGGGTTCCTTCCATAGGGGCTGGCAGTGTTCCGTAGGGGCCTGTAGGGTTGTGTAAGTGCCCGCAGAAGTCTGTAGGAGTCTGTGGGATTCTGTAAGGTTCCGGAGGGTTCTGCAGGGTTCCGTAGGGGCCCGTAGAGTTCCGTAGTGGCTGGTAAAGTTCCGTAGGGCCCTGTGGGGTTCTGTATGGACCTGTAGGGTTCCGTAGGGGCCTGCAGTGTTCTGTAAGTGCCCGTAGGTGTCTGTACGGGTCTGTAGGGTTCCATAGGCACCTGCAGTATTCTGTAGGAGCCCATAGGGTTTTAATGAGGTTCCGTTGTGTTGCTAAGGGTCTTGTAGAGTGCTGTCGGGTCCTGGAGTATTCTGTAGGGTTCCAGAGGGGCTGGTAGGGTTCCGTCGAAATCTGAAGGGTTCCCTAGGGGCCCGTAGAGTCCCATAGATTTCCGTAGGGGCCTGTAGGGTTGTGTAAGTGCCCGCAGGGGTTGGTAGGAGCTTGTAGGGTGCCATATGTTTCCGGAGGGATTTGTAGGGTTCCGTAGGGGCCTGTGGTGTTCCCTAGGGGCCTGTAGAGTCTCGTACAGATCCGTAGGGTCCTGTAGGTTTCCATAAGCGCCCGCAGAGGTCTGAAGGGGCCCGTACTGTGCCGTAAGGATCCATAGGGTTCCGTAGAGCTTCGTAGGTTCCCTAGAGGCCTCTGGAGTACCGCAGGAGCCAGTAGTGTTCTGTAGGCGCCCGTAGGGTTCCTTCCATAGGGGCTGGCAGTGTTCCGTAGGGGCCTGTAGGGTTGTGTAAGTGCCCGCAGAAGTCTGTAGGAGTCTGTGGGATTCTGTAAGGTTCTGGAGGGTTCTGCAGGGTTCCGTAGGGGCCCGTAGAGTTCCGTAGTGGCTGGTAAAGTTCCCTAGGGCCCTGTACCGTTCCGTAACTGCCTGCAAGGGTCTTTAGGCTTCCGTAGGGGCTGGTAGGGTTCCATAAAGTTCCGTGGGGCACTGTGGGGTTCTGTATGGATTTGTAGGGTTCCATAGCGGCCTGCAGTGTTCTGTAAGTGCCCGCAGGTGTCTGTAGGGTTCCGTAGGGGTCTGTAGGGTTCCGTAGGCACCTGCAGTGTTCTGTAGGAGCCCATAGGGTTTTAGTGAGGTTCTGTTGTGTTGCTAAGGGTCTTGTAGAGTGCTGTCGGGTCCTGGAGTATTCTGTAGGGTTCCAGAGGGCCTCATAGGGTTCCATCGAAATCTATAGGGTTCCCTAGGGGCCCATAGAGTCCCGTAGATTTCCGTAGGGACCTGTAGGGTTGTGTAAGTGCTCGCAGGGGTTGGTAGGAGCTTGTAGGGTTCCATAAGTTTCCGGAGGGTTGTGTAGGGTTCCGTAGGGGCCTGTGGTGTTCCCTAGGGGCCTGTAGAGTCTCGTACGGTTCCGTAGGGGCCTGTGGTGTTCCCTAGGGGCCTGTAGAGTCTCGTACAGTTCCGTAGGGTCCTGTAGGTTTCCATAAGTGCCCGCAGAGGTCTGAAGGGGCCCGTACTGTTCCGTAAGGATCCATAGGGCTCCGTAGAGCTTCGTAGGTTCCCTAGAGGCCTGTGGAGTACCGCAGGAGCCAGTAGTGTTCTGTAGGGGCCCGTAGGGTTCCTTCCATAGGAGGTGGCAGTGTTCCGTAGGGGCCTGTAGGGTTGTGTAAGTGCCCGCAGAAGTCTGTAGGAGTCTGTGGGATTCTGTAAGGTTCCGGAGGGTTCTGCAGGGTTCCGTAGGGGCCCGTAGAGTTCCGTAGTGGCTGGTAAAGTTCCGTAGGGCCCTGTGGGGTTCTGTATGGACCTGTAGGGTTCCGTAGGGGCCTGCAGGGTTCCGTAAGTGCCCACAGGTGTCTGTAGGGTTCCGTAGGGGTCTGTAGGGTTCCGTAGGCACCTGCAGTGTTCTGTAGGAGCCCATAGGGTTTTAGTGAGGTTCTGTTGTGTTGCTAAGGGTCTTGTAGAGTGCTGTCGGGTCCTGGAGTATTCTGTAGGGTTCCAGAGGGCCTCCTAGGGTTCCATCGAAATCTATAGGGTTCCCTAGGGGCCCATAGAGTCCAGTAGATTTCCGTAGGGACCTGTAGGGTTGTGTAAGTGCTCGCAGGGGTTGGTAGGAGCTTGTAAGGTTCCATAAGTTTCCAGAGGGTTGTGTAGGGTTCCGTAGGGGCCTGTGGTGTTCCCTAGGGGCCTGTAGAGTCTCGTACAGTTTCGGTAGGGTCCTGTAGGTTTCCATAAGTGCCCGCAGAGGTCTGAAGGGGCCCGTACTGTGCCGTAAGGATCCATAGGGTTCCGTAGAGCTTCGTAGGTTCCCTAGAGGCCTCTGGAGTACCGTAGGAGCCAGTAGTGTTCCGTAGGGTCCTCTAGGGTTGAGTAAGTTCCCGCTGGAGTCTGTAGGAATCCGTGGGATTCTGTAAGGTTCTGGAGGGTTCTGCAGGGTTCCGTAGGGGCCCGTAGAGTTCCGTAGTGGCTGGTAAAGTTCCCTAGGGCCCTGTACCGTTCTGTAACTGCCTGCAAGGGTCTTTAGGCTTCCGTAGGGGCTGGTAGGGTTCCATAAAGTTCCGTGGGTTCCTGCAGAGTTCTGCAAGTGCCCGCAAGGGCCTGTAGGGGCCCACAGTGTTTCTGCCAGGTTCCGTAGAGTTCCGTAGGGGCCATATTTTTCTGTAGTGGCTGGTAGTATTCTGTAGGGGTCTGTAGGTTTCCGTAGGCGCCTACAGTGTTCTGTAGGAGCCCATAGGGTTTTAGTGAGGTTCCGTTGTGTTGCTAAGGGTCTTGTAGAGTGCTGTCGGGTCCTGGAGTATTCTGTAGGGTTCCAGAGGGGCTCGTAGGGTTCCGTCGAAATCTGTAGCGTTCCCTAGGGGCCCATAGAGTCCCGTAGATTTCCATAGGGACCTGTAGGGTTGTGTAAGTGCTCGCAGGGGTTGGTAGGAGCTTGTAGGGTTCCATAAGTTTCCAGAGGGTTGTGTAGGGTTCCGTAGGGGCCTGTGGTGTTCCCTAGGGGCCTATAGAGTCTCGTACGGTTCCGTAGGTGCCTGTGGTGTTCCCTAGGGGCCTGTAGAGTCTCGTACAGTTCCGTAGGGTCCTGTAGGTTTCCATAAGCGCCCGCAAAGGTCTGAATGGGCCCGTACTGTTCCGTAAGGATCCATAGGGCTCCGTAGAGCTTCGTAGGTTCCCTAGAGGCCTCTGGAGTACCGCAGGAGCCAGTAGTGTTCTGTAGGCGCCCGTAGGGTTCCTTCCATAGGGGCTGGCAGTGTTCCGTAGGGGCCTGTAGGGTTGTGTAAGTGCCCGCAGAAGTCTGTAGGAGTCTGTGGGATTCTGTAAGGTTCTGGAGGGTTCTGCAGGGTTCCGTAGGGGCCCGTAGAGTTCCGTAGTGGCTGGTAAAGTTCCCTAGGGCCCTGTACCGTTCCGTAACTGCCTGCAAGGGTCTTTAGGCTTCCGTAGGGGCTGGTAGGGTTCCATAAAGTTCCGTGGGGCACTGTGGGGTTCTGTATGGATTTGTAGGGTTCCATAGCGGCCTGCAGTGTTCTGTAAGTGCCCGCAGGTGTCTGTAGGGTTCCGTAGGGGTCTGTAGGGTTCCGTAGGCACCTGCAGTGTTCTGTAGGAGCCCATAGGGTTTTAGTGAGGTTCTGTTGTGTTGCTAAGGGTCTTGTAGAGTGCTGTCGGGTCCTGGAGTATTCTGTAGGGTTCCAGAGGGCCTCATAGGGTTCCATCGAAATCTATAGGGTTCCCTAGGGGCCCATAGAGTCCCGTAGATTTCCGTAGGGACCTGTAGGGTTGTGTAAGTGCTCGCAGGGGTTGGTAGGAGCTTGTAGGGTTCCATAAGTTTCCGGAGGGTTGTGTAGGGTTCCGTAGGGGCCTGTGGTGTTCCCTAGGGGCCTGTAGAGTCTCGTACGGTTCCGTAGGGGCCTGTGGTGTTCCCTAGGGGCCTGTAGAGTCTCGTACAGTTCCGTAGGGTCCTGTAGGTTTCCATAAGTGCCCGCAGAGGTCTGAAGGGGCCCGTACTGTTCCGTAAGGATCCATAGGGCTCCGTAGAGCTTCGTAGGTTCCCTAGAGGCCTGTGGAGTACCGCAGGAGCCAGTAGTGTTCTGTAGGGGCCCGTAGGGTTCCTTCCATAGGAGGTGGCAGTGTTCCGTAGGGGCCTGTAGGGTTGTGTAAGTGCCCGCAGAAGTCTGTAGGAGTCTGTGGGATTCTGTAAGGTTCCGGAGGGTTCTGCAGGGTTCCGTAGGGGCCCGTAGAGTTCCGTAGTGGCTGGTAAAGTTCCGTAGGGCCCTGTGGGGTTCTGTATGGACCTGTAGGGTTCCGTAGGGGCCTGCAGGGTTCCGTAAGTGCCCACAGGTGTCTGTAGGGTTCCGTAGGGGTCTGTAGGGTTCCGTAGGCACCTGCAGTGTTCTGTAGGAGCCCATAGGGTTTTAGTGAGGTTCTGTTGTGTTGCTAAGGGTCTTGTAGAGTGCTGTCGGGTCCTGGAGTATTCTGTAGGGTTCCAGAGGGCCTCCTAGGGTTCCATCGAAATCTATAGGGTTCCCTAGGGGCCCATAGAGTCCAGTAGATTTCCGTAGGGACCTGTAGGGTTGTGTAAGTGCTCGCAGGGGTTGGTAGGAGCTTGTAAGGTTCCATAAGTTTCCAGAGGGTTGTGTAGGGTTCCGTAGGGGCCTGTGGTGTTCCCTAGGGGCCTGTAGAGTCTCGTACAGTTTCGGTAGGGTCCTGTAGGTTTCCATAAGTGCCCGCAGAGGTCTGAAGGGGCCCGTACTGTGCCGTAAGGATCCATAGGGTTCCGTAGAGCTTCGTAGGTTCCCTAGAGGCCTCTGGAGTACCGTAGGAGCCAGTAGTGTTCCGTAGGGTCCTCTAGGGTTGAGTAAGTTCCCGCTGGAGTCTGTAGGAATCCGTGGGATTCTGTAAGGTTCTGGAGGGTTCTGCAGGGTTCCGTAGGGGCCCGTAGAGTTCCGTAGTGGCTGGTAAAGTTCCCTAGGGCCCTGTACCGTTCTGTAACTGCCTGCAAGGGTCTTTAGGCTTCCGTAGGGGCTGGTAGGGTTCCATAAAGTTCCGTGGGTTCCTGCAGAGTTCTGCAAGTGCCCGCAAGGGCCTGTAGGGGCCCACAGTGTTTCTGCCAGGTTCCGTAGAGTTCCGTAGGGGCCATATTTTTCTGTAGTGGCTGGTAGTATTCTGTAGGGGTCTGTAGGTTTCCGTAGGCGCCTACAGTGTTCTGTAGGAGCCCATAGGGTTTTAGTGAGGTTCCGTTGTGTTGCTAAGGGTCTTGTAGAGTGCTGTCGGGTCCTGGAGTATTCTGTAGGGTTCCAGAGGGGCTCGTAGGGTTCCGTCGAAATCTGTAGCGTTCCCTAGGGGCCCATAGAGTCCCGTAGATTTCCATAGGGACCTGTAGGGTTGTGTAAGTGCTCGCAGGGGTTGGTAGGAGCTTGTAGGGTTCCATAAGTTTCCAGAGGGTTGTGTAGGGTTCCGTAGGGGCCTGTGGTGTTCCCTAGGGGCCTATAGAGTCTCGTACGGTTCCGTAGGTGCCTGTGGTGTTCCCTAGGGGCCTGTAGAGTCTCGTACAGTTCCGTAGGGTCCTGTAGGTTTCCATAAGCGCCCGCAAAGGTCTGAATGGGCCCGTACTGTTCCGTAAGGATCCATAGGGCTCCGTAGAGCTTCGTAGGTTCCCTAGAGGCCTCTGGAGTACCGCAGGAGCCAGTAGTGTTCTGTAGGCGCCCGTAGGGTTCCTTCCATAGGAGCTGGCAGTGTTCCGTAGGGTCCTCTAGGGTTGAGTAAGTGCCCGCAGGAGTCTGTAGGAATCCGTGGGATTCTGTAAGGTTCTGGAGGGTTCTGCAGGGTTCCGTAGGGGCCCGTAGAGTTCCGTAGTGGCTGGTAAAGTTCCGTAGGGCCCTGTGGGGTTCTGTATGGACCTGTAGGGTTCCGTAGGGGCCTGCAGTGTTCTGTAAGTGCCCGTAGGTGTCTGTACGGGTCTGTAGGGTTCCGTAGGCACCTGCAGTGTTCTGTAGGAGCCCATAGGGTTTTAGTGAGGTTCCGTTGTGTTGCTAAGGGTCTTGTAGAGTGCTGTCGGGTCCTGGAGTATTCTGTAGGGTTCCAGAGGGGCTGGTAGGGTTCCGTCGAAATCTGAAGGGTTCCCTAGGGGCCCGTAGAGTCCCATAGATTTCCGTAGGGGCCTGTAGGGTTGTGTAAGTGCCCGCAGGGGTTGGTAGGAGCTTGTAGGGTGCCATATGTTTCCGGAGGGATTTGTAGGGTTCCGTAGGGGCCTGTGGTGTTCCCTAGGGGCCTGTAGAGTCTCGTACAGTTCCGTAGGGTCCTGTAGGTTTCCATAAGCGCCCGCAGAGGTCTGAAGGGGCCTGTACTGTTCCGTAAGGATCCATAGGGTTCCGTAGAGCTTCGTAGGTTCCCTAGAGGCCTGTGGAGTACCGCAGGAGCCAGTAGTGTTCTGTAGGGGCCCGTAGGGTTCCTTCCATAGGAGCTGGCAGTGTTCCGTAGGGTCCTCTAGGGTTGAGTAAGTGCCCGCAGGAGTCTGTAGGAATCCGTGGGATTCTGTAAGGTTCTGGAGGGTTCTGCAGGGTTCCGTAGGGGCCCGTAGAGTTCCATAGTGGCTGGTAAAGTTCCCTAGGGCCCTGTACCGTTCCGTAACTGCCTGCAAGGGACTTTAGGCTTCCGTAGGGGCTGGTAGGGTTCCATAAAGTTCCGTGGGTTCCTGCAGAGTTCTGCAAGTGCCCGCAAGGGCCTGTAGGGGCCCACAGTGTTTCTGCCAGGTTCCGTAGAGTTCCGTAGGGGCCATATTTTTCTGTAGTGGCTGGTAGTATTCTGTAGGGGTCTGTAGGTTTCCGTAGGCGCCTACAGTGTTCTGTAGGAGCCCATAGGGTTTTAGTGAGGTTCCGTTGTGTTGCTAAGGGTCTTGTAGAGTGCTGTCGGGTCCTGGAGTATTCTGTAGGGTTCCAGAGGGGCTCGTAGGGTTCCATCGAAATCTATAGGGTTCCCTAGGGGCCCATAGAGTCCCGTAGATTGCCGTAGGGACCTGTAGGGTTGTGTAAGTGCCCGCAGAAGTCTGTAGGAGTCTGTGGGATTCTGTAAGGTTCCGGAGGGTTCTGCAGGGTTCCGTAGGGGCCCGTAGAGTTCCGTAGTGGCTGGTAAAGTTCCGTAGGGCCCTGTGGGGTTCTGTATGGACCTGTAGGGTTCCGTAGGGGCCTGCAGGGTTCCGTAAGTGCCCACAGGTGTCTGTAGGGTTCCGTAGGGGTCTGTAGGGTTCCGTAGGCACCTGCAGTGTTCTGTAGGAGCCCATAGGGTTTTAGTGAGGTTCTGTTGTGTTGCTAAGGGTCTTGTAGAGTGCTGTCGGGTCCTGGAGTATTCTGTAGGGTTCCAGAGGGCCTCCTAGGGTTCCATCGAAATCTATAGGGTTCCCTAGGGGCCCATAGAGTCCCGTAGATTTCCGTAGGGACCTGTAGGGTTGTGTAAGTGCTCGCAGGGGTTGGTAGGAGCTTGTAGGGTTCCATAAGTTTCCAGAGGGTTGTGTAGGGTTCCGTAGGGGCCTGTGGTGTTCCCTAGGGGCCTGTAGAGTCTCGTACGGTTCCGTAGGGGCCTGTGGTGTTCCCTAGGGGCCTGTAGAGTCTCGTACAGTTCCGTAGGGTCCTGTAGGTTTCCATAAGTGCCCGCAGAGGTCTGAAGGGGCCCGTACTGTTCCGTAAGGATCCATAGGGCTCCGTAGAGCTTCGTAGGTTCCCTAGAGGCCTGTGGAGTATCGCAGGAGCCAGTAGTGTTCTGTAGGGGCCCGTAGGGTTCCTTCCATAGGGGCTGGCAGTGTTCCGTAGGGGCCTGTAGGGTTGTGTAAGTGCCCGCAGAAGTCTGTAGGAGTCTGTGGGATTCTGTAAGGTTCCGGAGGGTTCTGCAGGGTTCCGTAGGGGCCCGTAGAGTTCCGTAGTGGCTGGTAAAGTTCCGTAGGGCCCTGTGGGGTTCTGTATGGACCTGTAGGGTTCCGTAGGGGCCTGCAGTGTTCTGTAAGTGCCCGTAGGTGTCTGTACGGGTCTGTAGGGTTCCATAGGCACCTGCAGTATTCTGTAGGAGCCCATAGGGTTTTAATGAGGTTCCGTTGTGTTGCTAAGGGTCTTGTAGAGTGCTGTCGGGTCCTGGAGTATTCTGTAGGGTTCCAGAGGGGCTGGTAGGGTTCCGTCGAAATCTGAAGGGTTCCCTAGGGGCCCGTAGAGTCCCATAGATTTCCGTAGGGGCCTGTAGGGTTGTGTAAGTGCCCGCAGGGGTTGGTAGGAGCTTGTAGGGTGCCATATGTTTCCGGAGGGATTTGTAGGGTTCCGTAGGGGCCTGTGGTGTTCCCTAGGGGCCTGTAGAGTCTCGTACAGATC
>NW_027414154.1:0-127012 GCF_964106895.1 Numenius arquata
TCCTGGCCTGGCTCCCACAGCCAAGGTGGCAGCCAGAATAACTCTTGTTTTCTTTCAAGGACTCTGGGAACTACTTGCCTTGCCACCCAGACTTTGGGGCTGCGGGCTTTCATGGCCACTCTATCCTCAAAGGCACCTTTTTTCACTTAATCCTAGCACCTGCCTCCAATATTCCGAACATCCTGGCCTGGCTCCCACAGCCAAGGTGGCAGCCCAAACAACTCTTGCTTTTTATGAACGCCTCTGGGAACTACTTGCATTGCCACCCAGACTTTGGGGCTGCGGGCTTTCCTGGCCACTCTATCCTCAAAAGCACCTTTTTTCATATTTCCCAGCACCGGCCTCCAATATTCCGAACATCCTGGCCTGGCTCCCACAGCCAAGGTGGCAGCCAGAACAACTCTTGTTTTCTTTCAAGGACTCTGGGAACTCCTTGCATTGCCACCCAGACTATGGGGCTGCAGGCTTTCCTGGCCACTCTATCCTCAAAGGCACCTTTTTTCACTTAATCCTAGCACCTGCCTCCAATATTCCGAACATCCTGGCCTGGCTCCCACAGCCAAGGTGGCAGCCCAAACAACTCTTGCTTTTTATGAACACCTCTGGGAACTACTTGCATTGCCACCCAGACTTTGGGGCTGCGGGCTTTCCTGGCCACTCTATCCTCAAAAGCACCTTTTTTCATATTTCCCAGCACCGGCCTCCAATATGCCGAACATCCGGAGCTGACTCCCACAGCCAAGGTGGCAGCCAGAACAACTCTTGTTTTCTTTCAAGGACTCTGGGAACTACTTGCCTTGCCACCCAGACTTTGGGGCTGCGGGCTTTCCTGGCCACTCTATCCTCAAAAGCACCTTTTTTCATATTTCCCAGCACCGGCCTCCAATATGCCGGACATCCTGGCCTGGCTCCCACAGCCAAGGTGGCAGCCAGAACAACTCTTGCTTTTTATGAACACCTCTGGGAACTACTTGCCTTGCCACCCAGACTTTGGGGCTGCGGGCTTTCCTGGCCACTCTATCCTCAAAAGCACCTTTTTTCACTTAATCCTAGCACCGGCCTCCAATATTCCGAACATCCTGGCCTGGCTCCCACAGCCAAGGTGGCAGCCAGAATAACTCTTGTTTTCTTTCAAGGACTCTGGGAACTACTTGCCTTGCCACCCAGACTTTGGGGCTGCGGGCTTTCATGGCCACTCTATCCTCAAAGGCACCTTTTTTCACTTAATCCTAGCACCTGCCTCCAATATTCCGAACATCCTGGCCTGGCTCCCACAGCCAAGGTGGCAGCCCAAACAACTCTTGCTTTTTATGAACGCCTCTGGGAACTACTTGCATTGCCACCCAGACTTTGGGGCTGCGGGCTTTCCTGGCCTCTCTATCCTCAAAGGCACCTTTTTTCACTTAATCCTAGCACCTGCCTCCAATATTCCGAACATCCTGGCCTGGCTCCCACAGCCAAGGTGGCAACCAGAACAACTCTTGTTTTCTTTCAAGGACTCTGGGAACTACTTGCCTTGCCACCCAGACTTTGGGGCTGTGGGCTTTCCTGGCCACTCTAATCTCAAAAGCACCTTTTTTGACTGAATCCTAGCACCGGCCTCCAATATTCCGAACATCCTGGCCTGGCTCCCACAGCCAAGGTGGCAGCCCAAACAACTCTTGCTTTTTATGAACGCCTCTGGGAACTCCTTGCATTGCCACCCAGACTTTGGGGCTGCGGGCTATCCTGGCCACTCTATCCTCAAAAGCACCTTTTTTCACTTAATCCTAGCACCGGCCTCCAATATTCCGAACATCCTGGCCTGGCTCCCACAGCCAAAGTGGCAGCCCAAACAACTCTTGCTTTTTATGAACGCCTCTGGGAACTACTTGCATTGCCACCCAGACTTTGGGGCTGCGGGCTTTCCTGGCCACTCTATCCTCAAAAGCACCTTTTTTCATATTTCCCAGCACTGGCCTCCAATATGCCGAACATCCGGAGCTGACTCCCACAGCCAAGGTGGCAGCCAGAACAACTCTTGTTTTCTTTCAAGGACTCTGGGAACTACTTGCATTGCCACGCAGACTATGGGGCTGCGGGCTTTCCTGGCCACTCTATCCTCAAAGGCACCTTTTTTCACTTAATCCTAGCACCTGCCTCCAATATTCCGAACATCCTGGCCTGGCTCCCACAGCAAAGGTGGCAGCCCAAACAACTCTTGCTTTTTATGAACACCTCTGGGAACTACTTGCCTTGCCACCCAGACTTTGGGGCTGCGGGCTTTCCTGGCCACTCTGTCCTCAAAAGCACCTTTTTTCATATTTCCCAGCACCGGCCTCCAATATGCCGAACATCCGGAGCTGACTCCCACAGCCAAGGTGGCAGCCAGAACAACTCTTGTTTTCTTTCAAGGACTCTGGGAATTACTTGCATTGCCACCCAGACTTTGGGGCTGCGGGCTTTCCTGGCCACTCTATCCTCAAAAGCACCTTTTTTCATATTTCCCTGCATCGGCCTCCAATATGCCGAACATCCTGGCCTGGCTCCCACAGCCAAGGTGGCAGCCAGAACAACTCTTGTTTTCTTTCAAGGACTCTGGGAACTACTTGCATTGCCACGCAGACTATGGGGCTGCGGGCTTTCCTGGCCACTCTATCCTCAAAGGCACCTTTTTTCACTTAATCCTAGCACCTGCCTCCAATATTCCGAACATCCTGGCCTGGCTCCCACAGCAAAGGTGGCAGCCCAAACAACTCTTGCTTTTTATGAACGCCTCTGGGAACTACTTGCATTGCCACCCAGACTTTGGGGCTGCGGGCTTTCCAGGCCACTCTATCCTCAAAAGCACCTTTTTTTCATATTTCCCAGCACCGGCCTCCAATATGCCGAACATCCGGAGCTGACTCCCACAGCCAAGGTGGCAGGCAGAACAACTCTTGTTTTCTTTCAAGGACTCTGGGAACTACTTGCCTTGCCACCCAGACTTTGGGGCTGTGGGCTTTCCTGGACACTCTATCCTCAAAAGCACCTTTTTTCATATTTCCCAGCTCCGGCCTCCAATATGCCGGACATCCTGGCCTGGCTCCCACAGCCAAGGTGGCAGCCAGAACAACTCTTGTTTTCTTTCAAGGACTCTGGGAACTACTTGCCTTGACACCCAGACTTTGGGGCTGCGGGCTTTCCAGGCCACTCTATCCTCAAAAGCACCTTTTTTCATATTTCCCAGCTCCGGCCTCCAATATGCCAAACATCCGGAGCTGACTCCCACAGCAAAGGTAGCAGCCCAAACAACTCTTCCTTTTATGAAGGCCTCTGGGAACTCCTTGCATTGCCACCCAGACTTTGGGGCTGCGGGCTTTCCTGGCCACTCTATCCTCAAAAGCACCTTTTTTCATATTTCCCAGCACCGGCCTCCAATATGCCGAACATCCTGGCCTGACTCCCACAGCCAAGGTGGCAGCCAGAACAACTCCTGTTTTCTTTCAAGGACTCTGGGAACTACTTGCATTGCCACCCAGACTTTGGGGCTGCGGGCTTTCCTGGCCACTCTATCCTCAAAAGCACCTTTTTTCATATTTCCCAGCCCCGGCCTCCAATATTCCGAACATCCTGGCCTGGCTCCCACAGCCAAGGTGGCAGCCAGAACAACTCTTGTTTTCTTTCAAGGACTCTGGGAACTACTTGCCTTGCCACCCAGACTTTGGGGCTGCGGGCTTTCCTGGCCACTCTATCCTCAAAAGCACCTTTTTTCATATTTCCCAGCACTGGCCTCCAATATGCCGAACATCCGGAGCTGACTCCCACAGCCAAGGTGGCAGCCAGAACAACTCTTGTTTTCTTTCAAGGACTCTGGGAACTACTTGCATTGCCACGCAGACTATGGGGCTGCGGGCTTTCCTGGCCACTCTATCCTCAAAGGCACCTTTTTTCACTTAATCCTAGCACCTGCCTCCAATATTCCGAACATCCTGGCCTGGCTCCCACAGCAAAGGTGGCAGCCCAAACAACTCTTGCTTTTTATGAACGCCTCTGGGAACTACTTGCATTGCCACCCAGACTTTGGGGCTGCGGGCTTTCCAGGCCACTCTATCCTCAAAAGCACCTTTTTTTCATATTTCCCAGCACCGGCCTCCAATATGCCGAACATCCGGAGCTGACTCCCACAGCCAAGGTGGCAGCCAGAACAACTCTTGTTTTCTTTCAAGGACTCTGGGAACTACTTGCATTGCCACCCAGACTTTGGAGCTGCGGGCTTTCCAGGCCACTCTATCCTCAAAAGCACCTTTTTTCATATTTCCCAGCTCCGGCCTCCAATATTCCGAACATCCGGAGCTGACTCCCACAGCCAAGGTGGCAGCCAGAACAACTCTTGTTTTCTTTCAAGGACTCTGGGAACTACTTGCCTTGCCACCCAGACTTTGGGGCTGCGGGCTTTCCTGGCCACTCTATCCTCTAAAGCACCTTTTTTCATATTTCCCTGCATCGGCCTCCAATATGCCGAACATCCTGGCCTGGCTCCCACAGCCAAGGTGGCAGCCAGAACAACTCTTGCTTTTTATGAACACCTCTGGGAACTACTTGCCTTGCCACCCAGACTTTGGGGCTGCAGGCTTTCCTGGCCACTCTATCCTCAAAAGTACCTTTTTTCATATTTCCCAGCACAGGCCTCCAATATTCCGAACATCCTGGCCTGGCTCCCACAGCCAAGGTGGCAGCCAGAACAACTCTTGTTTTCTTTCAAGGACTCTGGGAACTACTTGCATTGCCACGCAGACTTTGGGGCTGCGGGCTTTCCTGGACACTCTATCCTCAAAAGCACCTTTTTTCATATTTCCCAGCTCCGGCCTCCAATATGCCGGACATCCTGGCCTGGCTCCCACAGCCATAGTGGCAGCCCAAACAACTCTTGCTTTTTATGAACACCTCTGGGAACTACTTGCCTTGCCACCCAGACTTTGGGGCTGCGGGCTTTCCTGGCCACTCTATCCTCAAAAGCACCTTTTTTCATATTTCCCAGCACAGGCCTCCAATATTCCGAACATCCTGGCCTGGCTCCCACAGCCAAGGTGGCAGCCAGAACAACTCTTGTTTTCTTTCAAGGACTCTGGGAACTACTTGCATTGCCACCCAGACTTTGGGGCTGCGGGCTTTCCTGGCCACTCTATCCTCAAAGGCACCTTTTTTCATATTTCCCAGCTGCGGCCTCCAATATGCCGGACATCCTGGCCTGGCTCCCACAGCCAAGGTGGCAGCCAGAACAACTCTTGCTTTTTATGAACACCTCTGGGAACTACTTGCCTTGCCACCCAGACTTCGGGGCTGCGGGCTTTCCTGGCCACTCTATCCTCAAAAGCACCTTTTTTCATATTTCCCAGCACCGGCCTCCAATATTCCGAACATCCTGGCCTGGCTCCCACAGCCAAGGTGGCAGCCAGAACAACTCTTGTTTTCTTTCAAGGACTCTGGGAACTCCTTGCATTGCCACCCAGACTATGGGGCTGCGGGCTTTCCTGGCCACTCTATCCTCAAAGGCACCTTTTTTCACTTAATCCTAGCACCTGCCTCCAATATTCCGAACATCCTGGCCTGGCTCCCACAGCCAAGGTGGCAGCCCAAACAACTCTTGCTTTTTATGAACACCTCTGGGAACTACTTGCATTGCCACCCAGACTTTGGGGCTGCGGGCTTTCCTGGCCACTCTATCCTCAAAAGCACCTTTTTTCATATTTCCCAGCACCGGCCTCCAATATGCCGGACATCCTGGCCTGGCTCCCACAGCCAAGGTGGCAGCCAGAACAACTCTTGCTTTTTATGAACACCTCTGGGAACTACTTGCCTTGCCACCCAGACTTTGGGGCTGCGGGCTTTCCTGGCCACTCTATCCTCAAAAGCAGCTTTTTTCACTTAATCCTAGCACCGGCCTCCAATATTCCGAACATCCTGGCCTGGCTCCCACAGCCAAGGTGGCAGCCAGAATAACTCTTGTTTTCTTTCAAGGACTCTGGGAACTACTTGCCTTGCCACCCAGACTTTGGGGCTGCGGGCTTTCCTGGCCACTCTATCCTCAAAGGCACCTTTTTTCACTTAATCCTAGCACCTGCCTCCAATATTCCGAACATCCTGGCCTGGCTCCCACAGCCAAGGTGGCAGCCCAAACAACTCTTGCTTTTTATGAACGCCTCTGGGAACTACTTGCATTGCCACCCAGACTTTGGGGCTGCGGGCTTTCCTGGCCACTCTATCCTCAAAAGCACCTTTTTTCTTATTTCCCAGCACCGGCCTCCAATATTCCGAACATCCTGGCCTGGCTCCCACAGCCAAGGTGGCAGCCAGAACAACTCTTGTTTTCTTTCAAGGACTCTGGGAACTCCTTGCATTGCCACCCAGACTATGGGGCTGCAGGCTTTCCTGGCCACTCTATCCTCAAAGGCACCTTTTTTCACTTAATCCTAGCACCTGCCTCCAATATTCCGAACATCCTGGCCTGGCTCCCACAGCCAAGGTGGCAGCCCAAACAACTCTTGCTTTTTATGAACACCTCTGGGAACTACTTGCATTGCCACCCAGACTTTGGGGCTGCGGGCTTTCCTGGCCACTCTATCCTCAAAAGCACCTTTTTTCATATTTCCCAGCACCGGCCTCCAATATGCCGAACATCCGGAGCTGACTCCCACAGCCAAGGTGGCAGCCAGAACAACTCTTGTTTTCTTTCAAGGACTCTGGGAACTACTTGCCTTGCCACCCAGACTTTGGGGCTGCGGGCTTTCCTGGCCACTCTATCCTCAAAAGCACCTTTTTTCATATTTCCCAGCACCGGCCTCCAATATGCCGGACATCCTGGCCTGGCTCCCACAGCCAAGGTGGCAGCCAGAACAACTCTTGCTTTTTATGAACACCTCTGGGAACTACTTGCCTTGCCACCCAGACTTTGGGGCTGCGGGCTTTCCTGGCCACTCTATCCTCAAAAGCACCTTTTTTCACTTAATCCTAGCACCGGCCTCCAATATTCCGAACATCCTGGCCTGGCTCCCACAGCCAAGGTGGCAGCCAGAATAACTCTTGTTTTCTTTCAAGGACTCTGGGAACTACTTGCCTTGCCACCCAGACTTTGGGGCTGCGGGCTTTCATGGCCACTCTATCCTCAAAGGCACCTTTTTTCACTTAATCCTAGCACCTGCCTCCAATATTCCGAACATCCTGGCCTGGCTCCCACAGCCAAGGTGGCAGCCCAAACAACTCTTGCTTTTTATGAACGCCTCTGGGAACTACTTGCATTGCCACCCAGACTTTGGGGCTGCGGGCTTTCCTGGCCTCTCTATCCTCAAAGGCACCTTTTTTCACTTAATCCTAGCACCTGCCTCCAATATTCCGAACATCCTGGCCTGGCTCCCACAGCCAAGGTGGCAACCAGAACAACTCTTGTTTTCTTTCAAGGACTCTGGGAACTACTTGCCTTGCCACCCAGACTTTGGGGCTGTGGGCTTTCCTGGCCACTCTAATCTCAAAAGCACCTTTTTTGACTGAATCCTAGCACCGGCCTCCAATATTCCGAACATCCTGGCCTGGCTCCCACAGCCAAGGTGGCAGCCCAAACAACTCTTGCTTTTTATGAACGCCTCTGGGAACTCCTTGCATTGCCACCCAGACTTTGGGGCTGCGGGCTATCCTGGCCACTCTATCCTCAAAAGCACCTTTTTTCACTTAATCCTAGCACCGGCCTCCAATATTCCGAACATCCTGGCCTGGCTCCCACAGCCAAAGTGGCAGCCCAAACAACTCTTGCTTTTTATGAACGCCTCTGGGAACTACTTGCATTGCCACCCAGACTTTGGGGCTGCGGGCTTTCCTGGCCACTCTATCCTCAAAAGCACCTTTTTTCATATTTCCCAGCACTGGCCTCCAATATGCCGAACATCCGGAGCTGACTCCCACAGCCAAGGTGGCAGCCAGAACAACTCTTGTTTTCTTTCAAGGACTCTGGGAACTACTTGCATTGCCACGCAGACTATGGGGCTGCGGGCTTTCCTGGCCACTCTATCCTCAAAGGCACCTTTTTTCACTTAATCCTAGCACCTGCCTCCAATATTCCGAACATCCTGGCCTGGCTCCCACAGCAAAGGTGGCAGCCCAAACAACTCTTGCTTTTTATGAACGCCTCTGGGAACTACTTGCATTGCCACCCAGACTTTGGGGCTGCGGGCTTTCCAGGCCACTCTTACCTCAAAAGCACCTTTTTTTCATATTTCCCAGCACCGGCCTCCAATATGCCGAACATCCGGAGCTGACTCCCACAGCCAAGGTGGCAGCCAGAACAACTCTTGTTTTCTTTCAAGGACTCTGGGAACTACTTGCCTTGCCACCCAGACTTTGGAGCTGCGGGCTTTCCTGGCCACTCTATCCTCAAAAGCACCTTTTTTCATATTTCCCAGCTCCGGCCTCCAATATTCCGAACATCCGGAGCTGACTCCCACAGCCAAGGTGGCAGCCAGAACAACTCTTGTTTTCTTTCAAGGACTCTGGGAACTACTTGCCTTGCCACCCAGACTTTGGGGCTGCGGGCTTTCCTGGCCACTCTATCCTCAAAAGCACCTTTTTTCATATTTCCGTGCATCGGCCTCCAATATGCCGAACATCCTGGCCTGGCTCCCACAGCCAAGGTGGCAGCCAGAACAACTCTTGCTTTTTATGAACACCTCTGGGAACTACTTGCCTTGCCACCCAGACTTTGGGGCTGCAGGCTTTCCTGGCCACTCTATCCTCAAAAGTACCTTTTTTCATATTTCCCAGCACAGGCCTCCAATATTCCGAACATCCTGGCCTGGCTCCCACAGCCAAGGTGGCAGCCAGAACAACTCTTGTTTTCTTTCAAGGACTCTGGGAACTACTTGCATTGCCACGCAGACTTTGGGGCTGCGGGCTTTCCTGGACACTCTATCCTCAAAAGCACCTTTTTTCATATTTCCCAGCTGCGGCCTCCAATATGCCGGACATCCTGGCCTGGCTCCCACAGCCAAGGTGGCAGCCAGAACAACTCTTGCTTTTTATGAACACCTCTGGGAACTACTTGCCTTGCCACCCAGACTTTGGGGCTGCGGGCTTTCCTGGCCACTCTATCCTCAAAAGCACCTTTTTTCATATTTCCCAGCACCGGCCTCCAATATGCCGAACATCCTGGCCTGGCTCCCACAGCCAAGGTGGCAGCCAGAACAACTCTTGTTTTCTTTCAAGGACTCTGGGAACTACTTGCATTGCCACCCAGACTTTGGGGCTGCGGGCTTTCCTGGCCACTCTATCCTCAAAGGCACCTTTTTTCATATTTCCCAGCTGCGGCCTCCAATATGCCGGACATCCTGGCCTGGCTCCCACAGCCAAGGTGGCAGCCAGAACAACTCTTGCTTTTTATGAACACCTCTGGGAACTACTTGCCTTGCCACCCAGACTTCGGGGCTGCGGGCTTTCCTGGCCACTCTATCCTCAAAAGCACCTTTTTTCATATTTCCCAGCACCGGCCTCCAATATTCCGAACATCCTGGCCTGGCTCCCACAGCCAAGGTGGCAGCCCAAACAACTCTTGCTTTTTATGAACGCCTCTGGGAACTACTTGCATTGCCACCCAGACTTTGGGGCTGCGGGCTTTCCTGGCCACTCTATCCTCAAAAGCACCTTTTTTCATATTTCCCAGCTCCGGCCTCTAATATGCCAAACATCCGGAGCTGACTCCCACAGCAAAGGTAGCAGCCCAAACAACTCTTCCTTTTATGAACGCCTCTGGGAACTCCTTGCATTGCCACCCAGACTTTGGGGCTGCGGGCTTTCCAGGCCACTCTATCCTCAAAAGCACCTTTTTTTCATATTTCCCAGCACCGGCCTCCAATATGCCGAACATCCGGAGCTGACTCCCACAGCCAAGGTGGCAGCCAGAACAACTCTTGTTTTCTTTCAAGGACTCTGGGAACTACTTGCCTTGCCACCCAGACTTTGGGGCTGTGGGCTTTCCTGGCCACTCTATCCTCAAAAGCACCTTTTTTCATATTTCCCTGCATCGGCCTCCAATATGCCGGACATCCTGGCCTGGCTCCCACAGCCAAGGTGGCAGCCAGAACAACTCTTGTTTTCTTTCAAGGACTCTGGGAACTACTTGCCTTGACAGCCAGACTTTGGGGCTGCGGGCTTTCCAGGCCACTCTATCCTCAAAAGCACCTTTTTTCATATTTCCCAGCTGCGGCCTCCAATATGCCGGACATCCTGGCCTGGCTCCCACAGCCAAGGTGGCAGCCAGAACAACTCTTGCTTTTTATGAACACCTCTGGGAACTACTTGCCTTGCCACCCAGACTTTGGGGCTGCGGGCTTTCCTGGCCACTCTATCCTCAAAAGCACCTTTTTTCATATTTCCCAGCACCGGCCTCCAATATGCCGAACATCCTGGCCTGGCTCCCACAGCCAAGGTGGCAGCCAGAACAACTCTTGTTTTCTTTCAAGGACTCTGGGAACTACTTGCATTGCCACCCAGACTTTGGGGCTGCGGGCTTTCCTGGCCACTCTATCCTCAAAGGCACCTTTTTTCATATTTCCCAGCTGCGGCCTCCAATATGCCGGACATCCTGGCCTGGCTCCCACAGCCAAGGTGGCAGCCAGAACAACTCTTGCTTTTTATGAACACCTCTGGGAACTACTTGCCTTGCCACCCAGACTTCGGGGCTGCGGGCTTTCCTGGCCACTCTATCCTCAAAAGCACCTTTTTTCATATTTCCCAGCACCGGCCTCCAATATTCCGAACATCCTGGCCTGGCTCCCACAGCCAAGGTGGCAACCAGAACAACTCTTGTTTTCTTTCAAGGACTCTGGGAACTACTTGCATTGCCACCCAGACTATGGGGCTGCGGGCTTTCCTGGCCACTCTATCCTCAAAGGCACCTTTTTTCACTTAATCCTAGCACCTGCCTCCAATATTCCGAACATCCTGGCCTGGCTCCCACAGCCAAGGTGGCAGCCCAAACAACTCTTGCTTTTTATGAACGCCTCTGGGAACTACTTGCATTGCCACCCAGACTTTGGGGCTGCGGGCTTTCCTGGCCACTCTATCCTCAAAAGCACCTTTTTTCATATTTCCCAGCACCGGCCTCCAATATGCCGAACATCCGGAGCTGACTCCCACAGCCAAGGTGGCAGCCAGAACAACTCTTGTTTTCTTTCAAGGACTCTGGGAATTACTTGCATTGCCACCCAGACTTTGGGGCTGCGGGCTTTCCTGGCCACTCTATCCTCAAAAGCACCTTTTTTCACTTAATCCTAGCACCGGCCTCCAATATTCCGAACATCCTGGCCTGGCTCCCACAGCCAAGGTGGCAGCCAGAATAACTCTTGTTTTCTTTCAAGGACTCTGGGAACTACTTGCCTTGCCACCCAGACTTTGGGGCTGCGGGCTTTCATGGCCACTCTATCCTCAAAGGCACCTTTTTTCACTTAATCCTAGCACCTGCCTCCAATATTCCGAACATCCTGGCCTGGCTCCCACAGCCAAGGTGGCAGCCCAAACAACTCTTGCTTTTTATGAACGCCTCTGGGAACTACTTGCATTGCCACCCAGACTTTGGGGCTGCGGGCTTTCCTGGCCTCTCTATCCTCAAAGGCACCTTTTTTCACTTAATCCTAGCACCTGCCTCCAATATTCCGAACATCCTGGCCTGGCTCCCACAGCCAAGGTGGCAACCAGAACAACTCTTGTTTTCTTTCAAGGACTCTGGGAACTACTTGCCTTGCCACCCAGACTTTGGGGCTGTGGGCTTTCCTGGCCACTCTAATCTCAAAAGCACCTTTTTTGACTGAATCCTAGCACCGGCCTCCAATATTCCGAACATCCTGGCCTGGCTCCCACAGCCAAGGTGGCAGCCCAAACAACTCTTGCTTTTTATGAACGCCTCTGGGAACTCCTTGCATTGCCACCCAGACTTTGGGGCTGCGGGCTATCCTGGCCACTCTATCCTCAAAAGCACCTTTTTTCACTTAATCCTAGCACCGGCCTCCAATATTCCGAACATCCTGGCCTGGCTCCCACAGCCAAAGTGGCAGCCCAAACAACTCTTGCTTTTTATGAACGCCTCTGGGAACTACTTGCATTGCCACCCAGACTTTGGGGCTGCGGGCTTTCCTGGCCACTCTATCCTCAAAAGCACCTTTTTTCATATTTCCCAGCACTGGCCTCCAATATGCCGAACATCCGGAGCTGACTCCCACAGCCAAGGTGGCAGCCAGAACAACTCTTGTTTTCTTTCAAGGACTCTGGGAACTACTTGCATTGCCACGCAGACTATGGGGCTGCGGGCTTTCCTGGCCACTCTATCCTCAAAGGCACCTTTTTTCACTTAATCCTAGCACCTGCCTCCAATATTCCGAACATCCTGGCCTGGCTCCCACAGCAAAGGTGGCAGCCCAAACAACTCTTGCTTTTTATGAACGCCTCTGGGAACTACTTGCATTGCCACCCAGACTTTGGGGCTGCGGGCTTTCCAGGCCACTCTTACCTCAAAAGCACCTTTTTTTCATATTTCCCAGCACCGGCCTCCAATATGCCGAACATCCGGAGCTGACTCCCACAGCCAAGGTGGCAGCCAGAACAACTCTTGTTTTCTTTCAAGGACTCTGGGAACTACTTGCCTTGCCACCCAGACTTTGGAGCTGCGGGCTTTCCTGGCCACTCTATCCTCAAAAGCACCTTTTTTCATATTTCCCAGCTCCGGCCTCCAATATTCCGAACATCCGGAGCTGACTCCCACAGCCAAGGTGGCAGCCAGAACAACTCTTGTTTTCTTTCAAGGACTCTGGGAACTACTTGCCTTGCCACCCAGACTTTGGGGCTGCGGGCTTTCCTGGCCACTCTATCCTCAAAAGCACCTTTTTTCATATTTCCGTGCATCGGCCTCCAATATGCCGAACATCCTGGCCTGGCTCCCACAGCCAAGGTGGCAGCCAGAACAACTCTTGCTTTTTATGAACACCTCTGGGAACTACTTGCCTTGCCACCCAGACTTTGGGGCTGCAGGCTTTCCTGGCCACTCTATCCTCAAAAGTACCTTTTTTCATATTTCCCAGCACAGGCCTCCAATATTCCGAACATCCTGGCCTGGCTCCCACAGCCAAGGTGGCAGCCAGAACAACTCTTGTTTTCTTTCAAGGACTCTGGGAACTACTTGCATTGCCACGCAGACTTTGGGGCTGCGGGCTTTCCTGGACACTCTATCCTCAAAAGCACCTTTTTTCATATTTCCCAGCTGCGGCCTCCAATATGCCGGACATCCTGGCCTGGCTCCCACAGCCAAGGTGGCAGCCAGAACAACTCTTGCTTTTTATGAACACCTCTGGGAACTACTTGCCTTGCCACCCAGACTTTGGGGCTGCGGGCTTTCCTGGCCACTCTATCCTCAAAAGCACCTTTTTTCATATTTCCCAGCACCGGCCTCCAATATGCCGAACATCCTGGCCTGGCTCCCACAGCCAAGGTGGCAGCCAGAACAACTCTTGTTTTCTTTCAAGGACTCTGGGAACTACTTGCATTGCCACCCAGACTTTGGGGCTGCGGGCTTTCCTGGCCACTCTATCCTCAAAGGCACCTTTTTTCATATTTCCCAGCTGCGGCCTCCAATATGCCGGACATCCTGGCCTGGCTCCCACAGCCAAGGTGGCAGCCAGAACAACTCTTGCTTTTTATGAACACCTCTGGGAACTACTTGCCTTGCCACCCAGACTTCGGGGCTGCGGGCTTTCCTGGCCACTCTATCCTCAAAAGCACCTTTTTTCATATTTCCCAGCACCGGCCTCCAATATTCCGAACATCCTGGCCTGGCTCCCACAGCCAAGGTGGCAACCAGAACAACTCTTGTTTTCTTTCAAGGACTCTGGGAACTACTTGCATTGCCACCCAGACTATGGGGCTGCGGGCTTTCCTGGCCACTCTATCCTCAAAGGCACCTTTTTTCACTTAATCCTAGCACCTGCCTCCAATATTCCGAACATCCTGGCCTGGCTCCCACAGCCAAGGTGGCAGCCCAAACAACTCTTGCTTTTTATGAACGCCTCTGGGAACTACTTGCATTGCCACCCAGACTTTGGGGCTGCGGGCTTTCCTGGCCACTCTATCCTCAAAAGCACCTTTTTTCATATTTCCCAGCTCCGGCCTCTAATATGCCAAACATCCGGAGCTGACTCCCACAGCAAAGGTAGCAGCCCAAACAACTCTTCCTTTTATGAACGCCTCTGGGAACTCCTTGCATTGCCACCCAGACTTTGGGGCTGCGGGCTTTCCAGGCCACTCTATCCTCAAAAGCACCTTTTTTTCATATTTCCCAGCACCGGCCTCCAATATGCCGAACATCCGGAGCTGACTCCCACAGCCAAGGTGGCAGCCAGAACAACTCTTGTTTTCTTTCAAGGACTCTGGGAACTACTTGCCTTGCCACCCAGACTTTGGGGCTGTGGGCTTTCCTGGCCACTCTATCCTCAAAAGCACCTTTTTTCATATTTCCCTGCATCGGCCTCCAATATGCCGGACATCCTGGCCTGGCTCCCACAGCCAAGGTGGCAGCCAGAACAACTCTTGTTTTCTTTCAAGGACTCTGGGAACTACTTGCCTTGACAGCCAGACTTTGGGGCTGCGGGCTTTCCAGGCCACTCTATCCTCAAAAGCACCTTTTTTCATATTTCCCAGCTGCGGCCTCCAATATGCCGGACATCCTGGCCTGGCTCCCACAGCCAAGGTGGCAGCCAGAACAACTCTTGCTTTTTATGAACACCTCTGGGAACTACTTGCCTTGCCACCCAGACTTTGGGGCTGCGGGCTTTCCTGGCCACTCTATCCTCAAAAGCACCTTTTTTCATATTTCCCAGCACCGGCCTCCAATATGCCGAACATCCTGGCCTGGCTCCCACAGCCAAGGTGGCAGCCAGAACAACTCTTGTTTTCTTTCAAGGACTCTGGGAACTACTTGCATTGCCACCCAGACTTTGGGGCTGCGGGCTTTCCTGGCCACTCTATCCTCAAAGGCACCTTTTTTCATATTTCCCAGCTGCGGCCTCCAATATGCCGGACATCCTGGCCTGGCTCCCACAGCCAAGGTGGCAGCCAGAACAACTCTTGCTTTTTATGAACACCTCTGGGAACTACTTGCCTTGCCACCCAGACTTCGGGGCTGCGGGCTTTCCTGGCCACTCTATCCTCAAAAGCACCTTTTTTCATATTTCCCAGCACCGGCCTCCAATATTCCGAACATCCTGGCCTGGCTCCCACAGCCAAGGTGGCAACCAGAACAACTCTTGTTTTCTTTCAAGGACTCTGGGAACTACTTGCATTGCCACCCAGACTATGGGGCTGCGGGCTTTCCTGGCCACTCTATCCTCAAAGGCACCTTTTTTCACTTAATCCTAGCACCTGCCTCCAATATTCCGAACATCCTGGCCTGGCTCCCACAGCCAAGGTGGCAGCCCAAACAACTCTTGCTTTTTATGAACGCCTCTGGGAACTACTTGCATTGCCACCCAGACTTTGGGGCTGCGGGCTTTCCTGGCCACTCTATCCTCAAAAGCACCTTTTTTCATATTTCCCAGCACCGGCCTCCAATATGCCGAACATCCGGAGCTGACTCCCACAGCCAAGGTGGCAGCCAGAACAACTCTTGTTTTCTTTCAAGGACTCTGGGAATTACTTGCATTGCCACCCAGACTTTGGGGCTGCGGGCTTTCCTGGCCACTCTATCCTCAAAAGCACCTTTTTTCATATTTCCCTGCATCGGCCTCCAATATGCCGAACATCCTGGCCTGGCTCCCACAGCCAAGGTGGCAGCCAGAACAACTCTTGTTTTCTTTCAAGGACTCTGGGAACTACTTGCCTTGCCACCCAGACTTTGGGGCTGCGGGCTTTCCTGGCCACTCTATCCTCAAAAGTACCTTTTTTTCATATTTCCCAGCACCGGCCTCCAATATGCCGGACATCCTGGCCTGGCTCCCACAGCCAAGGTGGCAGCCAGAACAACTCTTGCTTTTTATGAACACCTCTGGGAACTACTTGCCTTGCCACCCAGACTTTGGGGCTGCAGGCTTTCCTGGCCACTCTATCCTCAAAAGTACCTTTTTTCATATTTCCCAGCACCGGCCTCCAATATGCCGAACATCCTGGCCTGGCTCCCACAGCCAAGGTGGCAGCCAGAACAACTCTTGTTTTCTTTCAAGGACTCTGGGAACTACTTGCATTGCCACCCAGACTTTGGGGCTGCGGGCTTTCCTGGACACTCTATCCTCAAAAGCACCTTTTTTCATATTTCCCAGCTCCGGCCTCCAATATGCCGGACATCCTGGCCTGGCTCCCACAGCCAAGGTGGCAGCCAGAACAACTCTTGCTTTTTATGAACACCTCTGGGAACTACTTGCCTTGCCACCCAGACTTTGGGGCTGCGGGCTTTCCTGGCCACTCTATCCTCAAAAGCACCTTTTTTCATATTTCCCAGCACCGGCCTCCAATATGCCGAACATCCGGAGCTGACTCCCACAGCCAAGGTGGCAGCCAGAACAACTCTTGTTTTCTTTCAAGGACTCTGGGAACTACTTGCATTGCCACGCAGACTATGGGGCTGCGGGCTTTCCTGGCCACTCTATCCTCAGAGGCACCTTTTTTCACTTAATCCTAGCACCGGCCTCCAATATGCCGGACATCCTGGCCTGGCTCCCACAGCAAAGGTGGCAGCCCAAACAACTCTTGCTTTTTATGAACGCCTCTGGGAACTACTTGCATTGCCACCCAGACTTTGGGGATGCGGGCTTTCCAGGCCACTCTATCCTCAAAAGCACCTTTTTTTCATATTTCCCAGCACCGGCCTCCAATATGCCGAACATCCGGAGCTGACTCCCACAGCCAAGGTGGCAGCCAGAACAACTCTTGTTTTCTTTCAAGGACTCTGGGAACTACTTGCCTTGCCACGCAGACTTTGGGGCTGTGGGCTTTCCTGGACACTCTATCCTCAAAAGCACCTTTTTTCATATTTCCCAGCTCCGGCCTCCAATATGCCGGACATCCTGGCCTGGCTCCCACAGCCATAGTGGCAGCCCAAACAACTCTTGTTTTCTTTCAAGGACTCTGGGAACTACTTGCCTTGCCACCCAGACTTTGGGGCTGCGGGCTTTCCTGGCCACTCTATCCTCAAAAGCACCTTTTTTCATATTTCCCAGCTCCGGCCTCTAATATGCCAAACATCCGGAGCTGACTCCCACAGCAAAGGTAGCAGCCCAAACAACTCTTCCTTTTATGAACGCCTCTGGGAACTCCTTGCATTGCCACCCAGACTTTGGGGCTGCGGGCTTTCCAGGCCACTCTATCCTCAAAAGCACCTTTTTTTCATATTTCCCAGCCCCGGCCTCCAATATGCCGAACATCCGGAGCTGACTCCCACAGCCAAGGTGGCAGCCAGAACAACTCTTGTTTTCTTTCAAGGACTCTGGGAACTACTTGCCTTGCCACCCAGACTTTGGGGCTGTGGGCTTTCCTGGCCACTCTATCCTCAAAAGCACCTTTTTTCATATTTCCCTGCATCGGCCTCCAATATGCCGGACATCCTGGCCTGGCTCCCACAGCCAAGGTGGCAGCCAGAACAACTCTTGTTTTCTTTCAAGGACTCTGGGAACTACTTGCCTTGACACCCAGACTTTGGGGCTGCGGGCTTTCCAGGCCACTCTATCCTCAAAAGCACCTTTTTTCATATTTCCCAGCTCCGGCCTCCAATATGCCAAACATCCGGAGCTGACTCCCACAGCAAAGGTAGCAGCCCAAACAACTCTTCCTTTTATGAAGGCCTCTGGGAACTCCTTGCATTGCCACCCAGACTTTGGGGCTGCGGGCTTTCCTGGCCACTCTATCCTCAAAAGCACCTTTTTTCATATTTCCCAGCACCGGCCTCCAATATGCCGAACATCCTGGCCTGACTCCCACAGCCAAGGTGGCAGCCAGAACAACTCCTGTTTTCTTTCAAGGACTCTGAGAATTACTTGCATTGCCACCCAGACTTTGGGGCTGCGGGCTTTCCTGGACACTCTATCCTCAAAAGCACCTTTTTTCATATTTCCCAGCCCCGGCCTCCAATATGCCGAACATCCTGGCCTGGCTCCCACAGCCAAGGTGGCAGCCAGAACAACTCTTGTTTTCTTTCAAGGACTCTGGGAACTACTTGCCTTGCCACCCAGACTTTGGGGCTGCGGGCTTTCCTGGCCACTCTATCCTCAAAAGCACCTTTTTTCATATTTCCCAGCACCGGCCTCCAATATGCCGGACATCCTGGCCTGGCTCCCACAGCCAAGGTGGCAGCCAGAACAACTCTTGCTTTTTATGAACACCTCTGGGAACTACTTGCCTTGCCACCCAGACTTTGGGGCTGCGAGCTTTCCTGGCCACTCTATCCTCAAAAGCACCTTTTTTCATATTTCCCAGCTCTGGCCTCCAATATTCCGAACATCCGGAGCTGACTCCCACAGCCAAGGTGGCAGCCAGAACAACTCTTGTTTTCTTTCAAGGACTCTGGGAACTACTTGCCTTGCCACCCAGACTTTGGGGCTGTGGGCTTTCCTGGCCACTCTAATCTCAAAAGCACCTTTTTTGACTTAATCCTAGCACCGGCCTCCAATATTCCGAACATCCTGGCCTGGCTCCCACAGCCAAGGTGGCAGCCCAAACAACTCTTGCTTTTTATGAACGCCTCTGGGAACTACTTGCATTGCCACCCAGACTTTGGGGCTGCGGGCTATCCTGGCCACTCTATCCTCAAAAGCACCTTTTTTCACTTAATCCTAGCACCGGCCTCCAATATTCTGAACATCCTGGCCTGGCTCCCACAGCCAAGGTGGCAGCCCAAACAACTCTTGCTTTTTATGAACGCCTCTGGGAACTACTTGCATTGCCACCCAGACTTTGGGGCTGCGGGCTTTCCTGGCCACTCTATCCTCAAAAGCACCTTTTTTCATATTTCCCAGCACTGGCCTCCAATATGCCGAACATCCGGAGCTGACTCCCACAGCCAAGGTGGCAGCCCAAACAACTCTTGTTTTCTTTCAAGGACTCTGGGAACTACTTGCATTGCCACGCAGACTATGGGGCTGCGGGCTTTCCTGGCCACTCTATCCTCAAAGGCACCTTTTTTCACTTAATCCTAGCACCTGCCTCCAATATTCCGAACATCCTGGCCTGGCTCCCACAGCAAAGGTGGCAGCCCAAACAACTCTTGCTTTTTATGAACGCCTCTGGGAACTACTTGCATTGCCACCCAGACTTTGGGGCTGCGGGCTTTCCAGGCCACTCTATCCTCAAAAGCACCTTTTTTTCATATTTCCCAGCACCGGCCTCCAATATGCCGAACATCCGGAGCTGACTCCCACAGCCAAGGTGGCAGCCAGAACAACTCTTGTTTTCTTTCAAGGACTCTGGGAACTACTTGCCTTGCCACCCAGACTTTGGAGCTGCGGGCTTTCCAGGCCACTCTATCCTCAAAAGCACCTTTTTTCATATTTCCCAGCACCGGCCTCCAATATGCCGAACATCCGGAGCTGACTCCCACAGCCAAGGTGGCAGCCAGAACAACTCTTGTTTTCTTTCAAGGACTCTGGGAACTACTTGCCTTGCCACCCAGACTTTGGGGCTGCGGGCTTTCCTGGCCACTCTATCCTCAAAAACACCTTTTTTCATATTTCCCTGCATCGGCCTCCAATATGCCGAACATCCTGGCCTGGCTCCCACAGCCAAGCTGGCAGCCAGAACAACTCTTGCTTTTTATGAACACCTCTGGGAACTACTTGCCTTGCCACCCAGACTTTGGGGCTGCAGGCTTTCCTGGCCACTCTATCCTCAAAAGTACCTTTTTTCATATTTCCCAGCACAGGCCTCCAATATGCCGAACATCCTGGCCTGGCTCCCACAGCCAAGGTGGCAGCCAGAACAACTCTTGTTTTCTTTCAAGGACTCTGGGAACTACTTGCATTGCCACGCAGACTTTGGGGCTGCGGGCTTTCCTGGACACTCTATCCTCAAAAGCACCTTTTTTCATATTTCCCAGCTCCGGCCTCCAATATGCCGGACATCCTGGCCTGGCTCCCACAGCCATAGTGGCAGCCCAAACAACTCTTGCTTTTTATGAACACCTCTGGGAACTACTTGCCTTGCCACCCAGACTTTGGGGCTGCGGGCTTTCCTGGCCACTCTATCCTCAAAAGCACCTTTTTTCATATTTCCCAGCACAGGCCTCCAATATTCCGAACATCCTGGCCTGGCTCCCACAGCCAAGGTGGCAGCCAGAACAACTCTTGTTTTCTTTCAAGGACTCTGGGAACTACTTGCCTTGCCACCCAGACTTTGGGGCTGCGGGCTTTCCTGGCCACTCTATCCTCAAAAGCACCTTTTTTCATATTTCCCAGCTCCGGCCTCCAATATGCCGGACATCCTGGCCTGGCTCCCACAGCCAAGGTGGCAGCCAGAACAACTCTTGCTTTTTATGAACACCTCTGGGAACTACTTGCCTTGCCACCCAGACTTCGGGGCTGCGGGCTTTCCTGGCCACTCTATCCTCAAAAGCACCTTTTTTCATATTTCCCAGCACCGGCCTCCAATATTCCGAACATCCTGGCCTGGCTCCCACAGCCAAGGTGGCAGCCAGAACAACTCTTGTTTTCTTTCAAGGACTCTGGGAACTACTTGCATTGCCACCCAGACTATGGGGCTGCGGGCTTTCCTGGCCACTCTATCCTCAAAAGCACCTTTTTTCACTTAATCCTAGCACCTGCCTCCAATATTCCGAACATCCTGGCCTGGCTCCCACAGCCAAGGTGGCAGCCCAAACAACTCTTGCTTTTTATGAACACCTCTGGGAACTACTTGCATTGCCACCCAGACTTTGGGGCTGCGGGCTTTCCTGGCCACTCTATCCTCAAAAGCACCTTTTTTCATATTTCCCAGCACCGGCCTCCAATATGCCGAACATCCGGAGCTGACTCCCACAGCCAAGGTGGCAGCCAGAACAACTCTTGTTTTCTTTCAAGGACTCTGGGAACTACTTGCATTGCCACGCAGACTATGGGGCTGCGGGCTTTCCTGGCCACTCTATCCTCAAAAGCACCTTTTTTCATATTTCCCAGCACCGGCCTCCAATATGCCGGACATCCTGGCCTGGCTCCCACAGCCAAGGTGGCAGCCAGAACAACTCTTGCTTTTTATGAACACCTCTGGGAACTACTTGCCTTGCCACCCAGACTTTGGGGCTGCGGGCTTTCCTGGCCACTCTATCCTCAAAAGCACCTTTTTTCATATTTCCCAGCTCCGGCCTCCAATATGCCAAACATCCTGGCCTGGCTCCCACAGCCAAGGTGGCAGCCAGAATAACTCTTGTTTTCTTTCAAGGACTCTGGGAACTACTTGCCTTGCCACCCAGACTTTGGGGCTGCGGGCTTTCATGGCCACTCTATCCTCAAAGGCACCTTTTTTCACTTAATCCTAGCACCTGCCTCCAATATTCCGAACATCCTGGCCTGGCTCCCACAGCCAAGGTGGCAGCCCAAACAACTCTTGCTTTTTATGAACGCCTCTGGGAACTACTTGCATTGCCACCCAGACTTTGGGGCTGCGGGCTTTCCTGGCCTCTCTATCCTCAAAAGTACTTTTTTTTCACTTTTTCCCATCACCGGCCTCCAATATGCCGAACATCCTGGCCTGGCTCCCACAGCCAAGGTGGCAACCAGAACAACTCTTGTTTTCTTTCAAGGACTCTGGGAACTACTTGCCTTGACACCCAGACTTTGGGGCTGTGGGCTTTCCTGGCCACTCTAATCTCAAAAGCACCTTTTTTGACTGAATCCTAGCACCGGCCTCCAATATTCCGAACATCCTGGCCTGGCTCCCACAGCCAAGGTGGCAGCCCAAACAACTCTTGCTTTTTATGAACGCCTCTGGGAACTACTTGCATTGCCACCCAGACTTTGGGGCTGCAGGCTATCCTGGCCACTCTATCCTCAAAAGCACCTTTTTTCACTTAATCCTAGCACCGGCCTCCAATATTCCGAACATCCTGGCCTGGCTCCCACAGCAAAGGTGGCAGCCCAAACAACTCTTGCTTTTTATGAACGCCTCTGGGAACTACTTGCCTTGCCACCCAGACTTTGGGGCTGCGGGCTTTCCTGGCCACTCTATCCTCAAAAGCACCTTTTTTCATATTTCCCAGCACCGGCCTCCAATATTCCGAACATCCGGAGCTGACTCCCACAGCCAAGGTGGCAGCCAGAACAACTCTTCTTTTCTTTCAAGGACTCTGGGAACTACTTGCATTGCCACGCAGACTTTGGGGCTGCGGGCTTTCCTGGACACTCTATCCTCAAAGGCACCTTTTTTCACTTAATCCTAGCACCTGCCTCCAATATTCCGAACATCCTGGCCTGGCTCCCACAGCAAAGGTAGCAGCCCAAACAACTCTTGCTTTTTATGAACGCCTCTGGGAACTACTTGCATTGCCACCCAGACTTTGGGGCTGCGGGCTTTCCTGGCCACTCTATCCTCAAAAGCACCTTTTTTCATATTTCCCAGCTCCGGCCTCCAATATTCCGAACATCCGGAGCTGACTCCCACAGCCAAGGTGGCAGCCAGAACAACTCTTGTTTTCTTTCAAGGACTCTGGGAACTACTTGCCTTGCCACCCAGACTTTGGGGCTGCGGGCTTTCCTGGCCACTCTATCCTCAAAAGCACCTTTTTTCATATTTCCCAGCTCCGGCCTCCAATATTCCGAACATCCGGAGCTGACTCCCACAGCCAAGGTGGCAGCCAGAACAACTCTTGTTTTCTTTCAAGGACTCTGGGAACTACTTGCCTTGCCACCCAGACTTTGGGGCTGCGGGCTTTCCTGGCCACTCTATCCTCAAAAGAACCTTTTTTCATATTTCCCTGCATCGGCCTCCAATATGCCGAACATCCTGGCCTGGCTCCCACAGCCAAGGTGGCAGCCAGAACAACTCTTGTTTTCTTTCAAGGACTCTGGGAACTACTTGCCTTGCCACCCAGACTTTGGGGCTGCGGGCTTTCCTGGCCACTCTATCCTCAAAAGCACCTTTTTTCATATTTCCCAGCACAGGCCTCCAATATTCCGGACATCCTGGCCTGGCTCCCACAGCCAAGGTGGCAGCCAGAACAACTCTTGTTTTCTTTCAAGGACTCTGGGAACTACTTGCATTGCCACCCAGACTTTGGGGCTGCGGGCTTTCCTGGACACTCTATCCTCAAAAGCACCTTTTTTCATATTTCCCAGCACCGGCCTCCAATATGCCGGACATCCTGGCCTGGCTCCCACAGCCAAGGTGGCAGCCAGAACAACTCTTGCTTTTTATGAACACCTCTGGGAACTACTTGCCTTGCCACCCAGACTTTGGGGCTGCGGGCTTTCCTGGCCACTCTATCCTCAAAAGCACCTTTTTTCATATTTCCCAGCACCGGCCTCCAATATTCCGAACATCCTGGCCTGGCTCCCACAGCCAAGGTGGCAACCAGAACAACTCTTGTTTTCTTTCAAGGACTCTGGGAACTACTTGCATTGCCACCCAGACTTTGGGGCTGCGGGCTTTCCTGGCCACTCTATCCTCAAAGGCACCTTTTTTCACTTAATCCTAGCACCTGCCTCCAATATTCCGAACATCCTGGCCTGGCTCCCACAGCCAAGGTGGCAGCCAGAACAACTCTTGTTTTCTTTCAAGGACTCTGGGAACTACTTGCATTGCCACCCAGACTTTGGGGCTGCGGGCTTTCCTGGCCACTCTATCCTCAAAAGCACCTTTTTTCATATTTCCCAGCACCGGCCTCCAATATGCCGAACATCCGGAGCTGACTCCCACAGCCAAGGTGGCAGCCAGAACAACTCTTGTTTTCTTTCAAGGACTCTGGGAATTACTTGCATTGCCACCCAGACTTTGGGGCTGCGGGCTTTCCTGGCCACTCTATCCTCAAAAGCACCTTTTTTCATATTTCCCTGCATCGGCCTCCAATATGCCGAACATCCTGGCCTGGCTCCCACAGCCAAGGTGGCAGCCAGAACAACTCTTGTTTTCTTTCAAGGACTCTGGGAACTACTTGCCTTGCCACCCAGACTTTGGGGCTGCGGGCTTTCCTGGCCACTCTATCCTCAAAAGTACCTTTTTTTCATATTTCCCAGCACCGGCCTCCAATATGCCGGACATCCTGGCCTGGCTCCCACAGCCAAGGTGGCAGCCAGAACAACTCTTGCTTTTTATGAACACCTCTGGGAACTACTTGCCTTGCCACCCAGACTTTGGGGCTGCAGGCTTTCCTGGCCACTCTATCCTCAAAAGTACCTTTTTTCATATTTCCCAGCACCGGCCTCCAATATGCCGAACATCCTGGCCTGGCTCCCACAGCCAAGGTGGCAGCCAGAACAACTCTTGTTTTCTTTCAAGGACTCTGGGAACTACTTGCATTGCCACCCAGACTTTGGGGCTGCGGGCTTTCCAGGCCACTCTATCCTCAAAAGCACCTTTTTTCATATTTCCCAGCTCCGGCCTCCAATATGCCGGACATCCTGGCCTGGCTCCCACAGCCAAGGTGGCAGCCAGAACAACTCTTGCTTTTTATGAACACCTCTGGGAACTACTTGCCTTGCCACCCAGACTTTGGGGCTGCGGGCTTTCCTGGCCACTCTATCCTCAAAAGCACCTTTTTTCATATTTCCCAGCACCGGCCTCCAATATGCCGAACATCCGGAGCTGACTCCCACAGCCAAGGTGGCAGCCAGAACAACTCTTGTTTTCTTTCAAGGACTCTGGGAACTACTTGCATTGCCACGCAGACTATGGGGCTGCGGGCTTTCCTGGCCACTCTATCCTCAAAGGCACCTTTTTTCACTTAATCCTAGCACCTGCCTCCAATATTCCGAACATCCTGGCCTGGCTCCCACAGCAAAGGTGGCAGCCCAAACAACTCTTGCTTTTTATGAACGCCTCTGGGAACTACTTGCATTGCCACCCAGACTTTGGGGCTGCGGGCTTTCCAGGCCACTCTATCCTCAAAAGCACCTTTTTTCACATTTCCCAGCACCGGCCTCCAATATGCCGAACATCCGGAGCTGACTCCCACAGCCAAGGTGGCAGCCAGAACAACTCTTGTTTTCTTTCAAGGACTCTGGGAACTACTTGCCTTGCCACGCAGACTTTGGGGCTGTGGGCTTTCCTGGACACTCTATCCTCAAAAGCACCTTTTTTCATATTTCCCAGCTCCGGCCTCCAATATGCCGGACATCCTGGCCTGGCTCCCACAGCCATAGTGGCAGCCCAAACAACTCTTGTTTTCTTTCAAGGACTCTGGGAACTACTTGCATTGCCACCCAGACTTTGGGGCTGCGGGCTTTCCTGGCCACTCTATCCTCAAAAGCACCTTTTTTCACTTAATCCTAGCACCTGCCTCCAATATTCCGAACATCCTGGCCTGGCTCCCACAGCCAAGGTGGCAGCCCAAACAACTCTTCCTTTTATGAACGCCTCTGGGAACTCCTTGCATTGCCACCCAGACTTTGGGGCTGCGGGCTTTCCTGGCCACTCTATCCTCAAAAGCACCTTTTTTCATATTTCCCAGCTCCGGCCTCCAATATGCCGGACATCCTGGCCTGGCTCCCACAGCCAAGGTGGCAGCCAGAACAACTCTTGCTTTTTATGAACACCTCTGGGAACTACTTGCCTTGCCACCCAGACTTTGGGGCTGCGGGCTTTCCTGGCCACTCTATCCTCAAAAGCACCTTTTTTCATATTTCCCAGCACCGGCCTCCAATATTCCGAACATCCTGGCCTGGCTCCCACAGCCAAGGTGGCAGCCAGAACAACTCTTGTTTTCTTTCAAGGACTCTGGGAACTACTTGCATTGCCACCCAGACTATGGGGCTGCGGGCTTTCCTGGCCACTCTATCCTCAAAGGCACCTTTTTTCACTTAATCCTAGCACCTGCCTCCAATATTCCGAACATCCTGGCCTGGCTCCCACAGCAAAGGTGGCAGCCCAAACAACTCTTGCTTTTTATGAACGCCTCTGGGAACTACTTGCATTGCCACCCAGACTTTGGGGCTGCGGGCTTTCCAGGCCACTCTATCCTCAAAAGCACCTTTTTTTCATATTTCCCAGCACCGGCCTCCAATATCCCGAACATCCGGAGCTGACTCCCACAGCCAAGGTGGCAGCCAGAACAACTCTTGTTTTCTTTCAAGGACTCTGGGAACTACTTGCCTTGCCACCCAGACTTTGGGGCTGTGGGCTTTCCTGGACACTCTATCCTCAAAAGCACCTTTTTTCATATTTCCCAGCTCCGGCCTCCAATATGCCGGACATCCTGGCCTGGCTCCCACAGCCAAGGTGGCAGCCAGAACATCTCTTGTTTTCTTTCAAGGACTCTGGGAACTACTTGCCTTGACACCCAGACTTTGGGGCTGCGGGCTTTCCAGGCCACTCTATCCTCAAAAGCACCTTTTTTCATATTTCCCAGCTCCGGCCTCCAATATGCCAAACATCCGGAGCTGACTCCCACAGCAAAGGTAGCAGCCCAAACAACTCTTCCTTTTATGAAGGCCTCTGGGAACTCCTTGCATTGCCACCCAGACTTTGGGGCTGCGGGCTTTCCTGGCCACTCTATCCTCAAAAGCACCTTTTTTCGTATTTCCCAGCACCGGCCTCCAATATGCCGAACATCCTGGCCTGACTCCCACAGCCAAGGTGGCAGCCAGAACAACTCCTGTTTTCTTTCAAGGACTCTGGGAATTACTTGCATTGCCACCCAGACTTTGGGGCTGCGGGCTTTCCTGGCCACTCTATCCTCAAAAGCACCTTTTTTCATATTTCCCAGCCCCGGCCTCCAATATGCCGAACATCCTGGCCTGGCTCCCACAGCCAAGGTGGCAGCCAGAACAACTCTTGTTTTCTTTCAAGGACTCTGGGAACTACTTGCCTTGCCACCCAGACTTTGGGGCTGCGGGCTTTCCTGGCCACTCTATCCTCAAAAGCACCTTTTTTCATATTTCCCAGCACAGGCCTCCAATATTCCGGACATCCTGGCCTGGCTCCCACAGCCAAGGTGGCAGCCAGAACAACTCTTGTTTTCTTTCAAGGACTCTGGGAACTACTTGCATTGCCACCCAGACTTTGGGGCTGCGGGCTTTCCTGGACACTCTATCCTCAAAAGCACCTTTTTTCATATTTCCCAGCTGCGGCCTCCAATATGCCGGACATCCTGGCCTGGCTCCCACAGCCAAGGTGGCAGCCAGAACAACTCTTGCTTTTTATGAACACCTCTGGGAACTACTTGCCTTGCCACCCAGACTTTGGGGCTGCGGGCTTTCCAGGCCACTCTATCCTCAAAAGCACCTTTTTTCATATTTCCCAGCACCGGCCTCCAATATGCCGAACATCCGGAGCTGACTCCCACAGCCAAGGTGGCAGCCAGAACAACTCTTGTTTTCTTTCAAGGACTCTGGGAATTACTTGCATTGCCACCCAGACTTTGGGGCTGCGGGCTTTCCTGGCCACTCTATCCTCAAAAGCACCTTTTTTCATATTTCCCTGCATCGGCCTCCAATATGCCGAACATCCTGGCCTGGCTCCCACAGCCAAGGTGGCAGCCAGAACAACTCTTGTTTTCTTTCAAGGACTCTGGGAACTACTTGCCTTGCCACCCAGACTTTGGGGCTGCGGGCTTTCCTGGCCACTCTATCCTCAAAAGTACCTTTTTTTCATATTTCCCAGCACCGGCCTCCAATATGCCGGACATCCTGGCCTGGCTCCCACAGCCAAGGTGGCAGCCAGAACAACTCTTGCTTTTTATGAACACCTCTGGGAACTACTTGCCTTGCCACCCAGACTTTGGGGCTGCAGGCTTTCCTGGCCACTCTATCCTCAAAAGTACCTTTTTTCATATTTCCCAGCACCGGCCTCCAATATGCCGAACATCCTGGCCTGTCTCCCACAGCCAAGGTGGCAGCCAGAACAACTCTTGTTTTCTTTCAAGGACTCTGGGAACTACTTGCCTTGCCACCCAGACTTTGGGGCTGCGGGCTTTCCTGGACACTCTATCCTCAAAAGCACCTTTTTTCATATTTCCCAGCTCCGGCCTCCAATATGCCGGACATCCTGGCCTGGCTCCCACAGCCAAGGTGGCAGCCAGAACAACTCTTGCTTTTTATGAACACCTCTGGGAACTACTTGCCTTGCCACCCAGACTTTGGGGCTGCGGGCTTTCCTGGCCACTCTATCCTCAAAAGCACCTTTTTTCATATTTCCCAGCACCGGCCTCCAATATTCCGAACATCCTGGCCTGGCTCCCACAGCCATAGTGGCAGCCAGAACAACTCTTGTTTTCTTTCAAGGACTCTGGGAACTACTTGCATTGCCACCCAGACTATGGGGCTGCGGGCTTTCCTGGCCACTCTATCCTCAAAGGCACCTTTTTTCACTTAATCCTAGCACCTGCCTCCAATATTCCGAACATCCTGGCCTGGCTCCCACAGCAAAGGTGGCAGCCCAAACAACTCTTGCTTTTTATGAACGCCTCTGGGAACTACTTGCATTGCCACCCAGACTTTGGGGCTGCGGGCTTTCCAGGCCACTCTATCCTCAAAAGCACCTTTTTTTCATATTTCCCAGCACCGGCCTCCAATATCCCGAACATCCGGAGCTGACTCCCACAGCCAAGGTGGCAGGCAGAACAACTCTTGTTTTCTTTCAAGGACTCTGGGAACTACTTGCCTTGCCACCCAGACTTTGGGGCTGTGGGCTTTCCTGGACACTCTATCCTCAAAAGCACCTTTTTTCATATTTCCCAGCTCCGGCCTCCAATATGCCGGACATCCTGGCCTGGCTCCCACAGCCAAGGTGGCAGCCAGAACATCTCTTGTTTTCTTTCAAGGACTCTGGGAACTACTTGCCTTGACACCCAGACTTTGGGGCTGCGGGCTTTCCAGGCCACTCTATCCTCAAAAGCACCTTTTTTCATATTTCCCAGCTCCGGCCTCCAATATGCCAAACATCCGGAGCTGACTCCCACAGCAAAGGTAGCAGCCCAAACAACTCTTGCTTTTATGAAGGCCTCTGGGAACTCCTTGCATTGCCACCCAGACTTTGGGGCTGCGGGCTTTCCTGGCCACTCTATCCTCAAAAGCACCTTTTTTCGTATTTCCCAGCACCGGCCTCCAATATGCCGAACATCCTGGCCTGACTCCCACAGCCAAGGTGGCAGCCAGAACAACTCCTGTTTTCTTTCAAGGACTCTGGGAATTACTTGCATTGCCACCCAGACTTTGGGGCTGCGGGCTTTCCTGGCCACTCTATCCTCAAAAGCACCTTTTTTCATATTTCCCAGCCCCGGCCTCCAATATGCCGAACATCCTGGCCTGGCTCCCACAGCCAAGGTGGCAGCCAGAACAACTCTTGTTTTCTTTCAAGGACTCTGGGAACTACTTGCCTTGCCACCCAGACTTTGGGGCTGCGGGCTTTCCTGGCCACTCTATCCTCAAAAGCACCTTTTTTCATATTTCCCAGCACAGGCCTCCAATATTCCGGACATCCTGGCCTGGCTCCCACAGCCAAGGTGGCAGCCAGAACAACTCTTGTTTTCTTTCAAGGACTCTGGGAACTACTTGCATTGCCACCCAGACTTTGGGGCTGCGGGCTTTCCTGGACACTCTATCCTCAAAAGCACCTTTTTTCATATTTCCCAGCACCGGCCTCCAATATGCCGAACATCCGGAGCTGACTCCCACAGCCAAGGTGGCAGCCAGAACAACTCTTGTTTTCTTTCAAGGACTCTGGGAATTACTTGCATTGCCACCCAGACTTTGGGGCTGCGGGCTTTCCTGGCCACTCTATCCTCAAAAGCACCTTTTTTCATATTTCCCTGCATCGGCCTCCAATATGCCGAACATCCTGGCCTGGCTCCCACAGCCAAGGTGGCAGCCAGAACAACTCTTGTTTTCTTTCAAGGACTCTGGGAACTACTTGCCTTGCCACCCAGACTTTGGGGCTGCGGGCTTTCCTGGCCACTCTATCCTCAAAAGTACCTTTTTTTCATATTTCCCAGCACCGGCCTCCAATATGCCGGACATCCTGGCCTGGCTCCCACAGCCAAGGTGGCAGCCAGAACAACTCTTGCTTTTTATGAACACCTCTGGGAACTACTTGCCTTGCCACCCAGACTTTGGGGCTGCAGGCTTTCCTGGCCACTCTATCCTCAAAAGTACCTTTTTTCATATTTCCCAGCACCGGCCTCCAATATGCCGAACATCCTGGCCTGTCTCCCACAGCCAAGGTGGCAGCCAGAACAACTCTTGTTTTCTTTCAAGGACTCTGGGAACTACTTGCCTTGCCACCCAGACTTTGGGGCTGCGGGCTTTCCTGGACACTCTATCCTCAAAAGCACCTTTTTTCATATTTCCCAGCTCCGGCCTCCAATATGCCGGACATCCTGGCCTGGCTCCCACAGCCAAGGTGGCAGCCAGAACAACTCTTGCTTTTTATGAACACCTCTGGGAACTACTTGCCTTGCCACCCAGACTTTGGGGCTGCGGGCTTTCCTGGCCACTCTATCCTCAAAAGCACCTTTTTTCATATTTCCCAGCACCGGCCTCCAATATGCCGAACATCCGGAGCTGACTCCCACAGCCAAGGTGGCAGCCAGAACAACTCTGGTTTTCTTTCAAGGACTCTGGGAACTACTTGCATTGCCACGCAGACTATGGGGCTGCGGGCTTTCCTGGCCACTCTATCCTCAAAGGCACCTTTTTTCACTTAATCCTAGCACCTGCCTCCAATATTCCGAACATCCTGGCCTGGCTCCCACAGCAAAGGTGGCAGCCCAAACAACTCTTGCTTTTTATGAACGCCTCTGGGAACTACTTGCATTGCCACCCAGACTTTGGGGCTGCGGGCTTTCCAGGCCACTCTATCCTCAAAAGCACCTTTTTTCACATTTCCCAGCACCGGCCTCCAATATGCCGAACATCCGGAGCTGACTCCCACAGCCAAGGTGGCAGCCAGAACAACTCTTGTTTTCTTTCAAGGACTCTGGGAACTACTTGCCTTGCCACGCAGACTTTGGGGCTGTGGGCTTTCCTGGACACTCTATCCTCAAAAGCACCTTTTTTCATATTTCCCAGCTGCGGCCTCCAATATGCCGGACATCCTGGCCTGGCTCCCACAGCCATAGTGGCAGCCCAAACAACTCTTGTTTTCTTTCAAGGACTCTGGGAACTACTTGCATTGCCACCCAGACTTTGGGGCTGCGGGCTTTCCTGGCCACTCTATCCTCAAAAGCACCTTTTTTCATATTTCCCAGCTCCGGCCTCTAATATGCCAAACATCCGGAGCTGACTCCCACAGCAAAGGTAGCAGCCCAAACAACTCTTCCTTTTATGAACGCCTCTGGGAACTCCTTGCATTGCCACCCAGACTTTGGGGCTGCGGGCTTTCCTGGCCACTCTATCCTCAAAAGCACCTTTTTTCATATTTCCCAGCTCCGGCCTCCAATATGCCGGACATCCTGGCCTGGCTCCCACAGCCAAGGTGGCAGCCAGAACAACTCTTGCTTTTTATGAACACCTCTGGGAACTACTTGCCTTGCCACCCAGACTTCGGGGCTGCGGGCTTTCCTGGCCACTCTATCCTCAAAAGCACCTTTTTTCATATTTCCCAGCACCAGCCTCCAATATTCCGAACATCCTGGCCTGGCTCCCACAGCCAAGGTGGCAGCCAGAACAACTCTTGTTTTCTTTCAAGGACTCTGGGAACTACTTGCATTGCCACCCAGACTATGGGGCTGCGGGCTTTCCTGGCCACTCTATCCTCAAAGGCACCTTTTTTCACTTAATCCTAGCACCTGCCTCCAATATTCCGAACATCCTGGCCTGGCTCCCACAGCAAAGGTGGCAGCCCAAACAACTCTTGCTTTTTATGAACGCCTCTGGGAACTACTTGCATTGCCACCCAGACTTTGGGGCTGCGGGCTTTCCAGGCCACTCTATCCTCAAAAGCACCTTTTTTTCATATTTCCCAGCACCGGCCTCCAATATGCCGAACATCCGGAGCTGACTCCCACAGCCAAGGTGGCAGCCAGAACAACTCTTGTTTTCTTTCAAGGACTCTGGGAACTACTTGCCTTGCCACGCAGACTTTGGGGCTGTGGGCTTTCCTGGACACTCTATCCTCAAAAGCACCTTTTTTCATATTTCCCAGCTCCGGCCTCCAATATGCCGGACATCCTGGCCTGGCTCCCACAGCCAAGGTGGCAGCCAGAACATCTCTTGTTTTCTTTCAAGGACTCTGGGAACTACTTGCCTTGACACCCAGACTTTGGGGCTGCAGGCTTTCCAGGCCACTCTATCCTCAAAAGCACCTTTTTTCATATTTCCCAGCTCCGGCCTCCAATATGCCAAACATCCGGAGCTGACTCCCACAGCAAAGGTAGCAGCCCAAACAACTCTTCCTTTTATGAAGGCCTCTGGGAACTCCTTGCATTGCCACCCAGACTTTGGGGCTGCGGGCTTTCCTGGCCACTCTATCCTCAAAAGCACCTTTTTTCGTATTTCCCAGCACCGGCCTCCAATATGCCGAACATCCTGGCCTGACTCCCACAGCCAAGGTGGCAGCCAGAACAACTCCTGTTTTCTTTCAAGGACTCTGGGAATTACTTGCATTGCCACCCAGACTTTGGGGCTGCGGGCTTTCCTGGCCACTCTATCCTCAAAAGCACCTTTTTTCATATTTCCCAGCCCCGGCCTCTAATATGCCGAACATCCTGGCCTGGCTCCCACAGCCAAGGTGGCAGCCAGAACAACTCTTGTTTTCTTTCAAGGACTCTGGGAACTACTTGCATTGCCACCCAGACTTTGGGGCTGCGGGCTTTCCTGGCCACTCTATCCTCAAAAGCACCTTTTTTCATATTTCCCAGCACCGGCCTCCAATATGCCGGACATCCTGGCCTGGCTCCCACAGCCAAGGTGGCAGCCAGAACAACTCTTGCTTTTTATGAACACCTCTGGGAACTACTTGCCTTGCCACCCAGACTTTGGGGCTGCGGGCTTTCCTGGCCACTCTATCCTCAAAAGCACCTTTTTTCATATTTCCCAGCACCGGCCTCCAATATTCCGAACATCCGGAGCTGACTCCCACAGCCAAGGTGGCAGCCAGAACAACTCTTGTTTTCTTTCAAGGACTCTGGGAACTACTTGCCTTGCCACCCAGACTTTGGGGCTGTGGGCTTTCCTGGCCACTCTATCCTCAAAGGCACCTTTTTTCACTTAATCCTAGCACCTGCCTCCAATATTCCGAACATCCTGGCCTGGCTCCCACAGCAAAGGTGGCAGCCCAAACAACTCTTGCTTTTTATGAACGCCTCTGGGAACTACTTGCATTGCCACCCAGACTTTGGGGCTGCGGGCTTTCCAGGCCACTCTATCCTCAAAAGCACCTTTTTTTCATATTTCCCAGCACCGGCCTCCAATATGCCGAACATCCGGAGCTGACTCCCACAGCCAAGGTGGCAGCCAGAACAACTCTTGTTTTCTTTCAAGGACTCTGGGAACTACTTGCCTTGCCACCCAGACTTTGGAGCTGCGGGCTTTCCAGGCCACTCTATCCTCAAAAGCACCTTTTTTCATATTTCCCAGCACCGGCCTCCAATATTCCGAACATCCGGAGCTGACTCCCACAGCCAAGGTGGCAGCCAGAACAACTCTTGTTTTCTTTCAAGGACTCTGGGAACTACTTGCCTTGCCACCCAGACTTTGGGGCTGCGGGCTTTCCTGGCCACTCTATCCTCAAAAGCACCTTTTTTCATATTTCCCTGCATCGGCCTCCAATATGCCGGACATCCTGGCCTGGCTCCCACAGCCAAGGTGGCAGCCAGAACAACTCTTGCTTTTTATGAACACCTCTGGGAACTACTTGCCTTGCCACCCAGACTTTGGGGCTGCAGGCTTTCCTGGCCACTCTATCCTCAAAAGTACCTTTTTTCATATTTCCCAGCACAGGCCTCCAATATTCCGAACATCCTGGCCTGGCTCCCACAGCCAAGGTGGCAGCCAGAACAACTCTTGTTTTCTTTCAAGGACTCTGGGAACTACTTGCATTGCCACGCAGACTTTGGGGCTGCGGGCTTTCCTGGACACTCTATCCTCAAAAGCACCTTTTTTCATATTTCCCAGCTCCGGCCTCCAATATGCCGGACATCCTGGCCTGGCTCCCACAGCCATAGTGGCAGCCCAAACAACTCTTGCTTTTTATGAACACCTCTGGGAACTACTTGCCTTGCCACCCAGACTTTGGGGCTGCGGGCTTTCCTGGCCACTCTATCCTCAAAAGCACCTTTTTTCATATTTCCCAGCACAGGCCTCCAATATTCCGAACATCCTGGCCTGGCTCCCACAGCCAAGGTGGCAGCCAGAACAACTCTTGTTTTCTTTCAAGGACTCTGGGAACTACTTGCATTGCCACCCAGACTATGGGGCTGCGGGCTTTCCTGGCCACTCTATCCTCAAAGGCACCTTTTTTCATATTTCCCAGCTGCGGCCTCCAGTATGCCGGACATCCTGGCCTGGCTCCCACAGCCAAGGTGGCAGCCAGAACAACTCTTGCTTTTTATGAACACCTCTGGGAACTACTTGCCTTGCCACCCAGACTTTGGGGCTGCGGGCTTTCCTGGCCACTCTATCCTCAAAAGCACCTTTTTTCATATTTCCCAGCACCTGCCTCCAATATTCCGAACATCCTGGCCTGGCTCCCACAGCCAAGGTGGCAGCCAGAACAACTCTTGCTTTCTTTCAAGGACTCTGGGAACTACTTGCCTTGCCACCCAGACTATGGGGCTGCGGGCTTTCCTGGCCACTCTATCCTCAAAGGCACCTTTTTTCACTTAATCCTAGCACCTGCCTCCAATATTCCGAACATCCTGGCCTGGCTCCCACAGCCAAGGTGGCAGCCAGAACAACTCTTGCTTTTTATGAACGCCTCTGGGAACTACTTGCATTGCCACCCAGACTTTGGGGCTGCGGGCTTTCCTGGCCACTCTATCCTCAAAAGCACCTTTTTTTCATATTTCCCAGCACCGGCCTCCAATATGCCGAACATCCGGAGCTGACTCCCACAGCCAAGGTGGCAGCCAGAACAACTCTTGTTTTCTTTCAAGGACTCTGGGAACTACTTGCCTTGCCACCCAGACTTTGGAGCTGCGGGCTTTCCAGGCCACTCTATCCTCAAAAGCACCTTTTTTCATATTTCCCAGCTCCGGCCTCCAATATTCCGAACATCCGGAGCTGACTCCCACAGCCAAGGTGGCAGCCAGAACAACTCTTGTTTTCTTTCAAGGACTCTGGGAACTACTTGCCTTGCCACCCAGACTTTGGGGCTGCGGGCTTTCCTGGCCACTCTATCCTCAAAAGCACCTTTTTTCATATTTCCCTGCATCGGCCTCCAATATGCCGAACATCCTGGCCTGGCTCCCACAGCCAAGGTGGCAGCCAGAACAACTCTTGCTTTTTATGAACACCTCTGGGAACTACTTGCCTTGCCACCCAGACTTTGGGGCTGCAGGCTTTCCTGGCCACTCTATCCTCAAAAGTACCTTTTTTCATATTTCCCAGCACAGGCCTCCAATATTCCGAACATCCTGGCCTGGCTCCCACAGCCAAGGTGGCAGCCAGAACAACTCTTGTTTTCTTTCAAGGACTCTGGGAACTACTTGCCTTGCCACCCAGACTTTGGGGCTGCGGGCTTTCCTGGACACTCTATCCTCAAAAGCACTTTTTTTCATATTTCCCAGCTCCGGCCTCCAATATGCCGGACATCCTGGCCTGGCTCCCACAGCCAAGGTGGCAGCCAGAACAACTCTTGCTTTTTATGAACACCTCTGGGAACTACTTGCCTTGCCACCCAGACTTTGGGGCTGCGGGCTTTCCTGGCCACTCTATCCTCAAAAGCACCTTTTTTCATATTTCCCAGCTCTGGCCTCCAATATGCCGAACATCCGGAGCTGACTCCCACAGCCAAGGTGGCAGCCAGAACAACTCTTGTTTTCTTTCAAGGACTCTGGGAACTACTTGCCTTGCCACCCAGACTTTGGAGCTGCGGGCTTTCCAGGCCACTCTATCCTCAAAAGCACCTTTTTTCATATTTCCCAGCTCCGGCCTCCAATATTCCGAACATCCGGAGCTGACTCCCACAGCCAAGGTGGCAGCCAGAACAACTCTTGTTTTCTTTCAAGGACTCTGGGAACTACTTGCCTTGCCACCCAGACTTTGGGGCTGCGGGCTTTCCTGGCCACTCTATCCTCAAAAGCACCTTTTTTCATATTTCCCTGCATCGGCCTCCAATATTCCGAACATCCTGGCCTGGCTCCCACAGCCAAGGTGGCAGCCAGAACAACTCTTGCTTTTTATGAACACCTCTGGGAACTACTTGCCTTGCCACCCAGACTTTGGGGCTGCAGGCTTTCCTGGCCACTCTATCCTCAAAAGTACCTTTTTTCATATTTCCCAGCACAGGCCTCCAATATTCCGAACATCCTGGCCTGGCTCCCACAGCCAAGGTGGCAGCCAGAACAACTCTTGCTTTTTATGAACGCCTCTGGGAACTACTTGCATTGCCACGCAGACTTTGGGGCTGCGGGCTTTCCTGGACACTCTATCCTCAAAAGCACCTTTTTTCATATTTCCCAGCTCCGGCCTCCAATATGCCGGACATCCTGGCCTGGCTCCCACAGCCATAGTGGCAGCCCAAACAACTCTTGCTTTTTATGAACACCTCTGGGAACTACTTGCCTTGCCACCCAGACTTTGGGGCTGCGGGCTTTCCTGGCCACTCTATCCTCAAAAGCACCTTTTTTCATATTTCCCAGCACAGGCCTCCAATATTCCGAACATCCTGGCCTGGCTCCCACAGCCAAGGTGGCAGCCAGAACAACTCTTGTTTTCTTTCAAGGACTCTGGGAACTACTTGCATTGCCACCCAGACTATGGGGCTGCGGGCTTTCCTGGCCACTCTATCCTCAAAGGCACCTTTTTTCATATTTCCCAGCTGCGGCCTCCAATATGCCGGACATCCTGGCCTGGCTCCCACAGCCAAGGTGGCAGCCAGAACAACTCTTGCTTTTTATGAACACCTCTGGGAACTACTTGCCTTGCCACCCAGACTTCGGGGCTGCGGGCTTTCCTGGCCACTCTATCCTCAAAAGCACCTTTTTTCATATTTCCCAGCACCTGCCTCCAATATTCCGAACATCCTGGCCTGGCTCCCACAGCCAAGGTGGCAGCCAGAACAACTCTTGCTTTCTTTCAAGGACTCTGGGAACTACTTGCCTTGCCACCCAGACTATGGGGCTGCGGGCTTTCCTGGCCACTCTATCCTCAAAGGCACCTTTTTTCACTTAATCCTAGCACCTGCCTCCAATATTCCGAACATCCTGGCCTGGCTCCCACAGCCAAGGTGGCAGCCCAAACAACTCTTGCTTTTTATGAACACCTCTGGGAACTACTTGCATTGCCACCCAGACTTTGGGGCTGCGGGCTTTCCTGGCCACTCTATCCTCAAAAGCACCTTTTTTTCATATTTCCCAGCACCGGCCTCCAATATGCCGAACATCCGGAGCTGACTCCCACAGCCAAGGTGGCAACCAGAACAACTCTTGTTTTCTTTCAAGGACTCTGGGAACTACTTGCCTTGCCACCCAGACTTTGGGGCTGCGGGCTTTCCTGGCCACTCTATCCTCAAAAGCACCTTTTTTCATATTTCCCAGCTCCGGCCTCCAATATTCCGAACATCCGGAGCTGACTCCCACAGCCAAGGTGGCAGCCAGAACAACTCTTGTTTTCTTTCAAGGACTCTGGGAACTACTTGCCTTGCCACCCAGACTTTGGGGCTGCGGGCTTTCCTGGCCACTCTATCCTCAAAAGCACCTTTTTTCATATTTCCCTGCATCGGCCTCCAATATGCCGAACATCCTGGCCTGGCTCCCACAGCCAAGGTGGCAGCCAGAACAACTCTTGCTTTTTATGAACACCTCTGGGAACTACTTGCCTTGCCACCCAGACTTTGGGGCTGCAGGCTTTCCTGGCCACTCTATCCTCAAAAGCACCTTTTTTCATATTTCCCAGCACAGGCCTCCAATATTCCGAACATCCTGGCCTGGCTCCCACAGCCAAGGTGGCAGCCAGAACAACTCTTGTTTTCTTTCAAGGACTCTGGGAACTACTTGCATTGCCACGCAGACTTTGGGGCTGCGGGCTTTCCTGGACACTCTATCCTCAAAAGCACCTTTTTTCATATTTCCCAGCTCCGGCCTCCAATATGCCGGACATCCTCGCCTGGCTCCCACAGCCATAGTGGCAGCCAGAACAACTCTTGCTTTTTATGAACACCTCTGGGAACTACTTGCCTTGCCACCCAGACTTTGGGGCTGCGGGCTTTCCTGGCCACTCTATCCTCAAAAGCACCTTTTTTCATATTTCCCAGCACAGGCCTCCAATATTCCGAACATCCTGGCCTGGCTCCCACAGCCAAGGTGGCAGCCAGAACAACTCTTGTTTTCTTTCAAGGACTCTGGGAACTACTTGCATTGCCACCCAGACTATGGGGCTGCGGGCTTTCCTGGCCACTCTATCCTCAAAGGCACCTTTTTTCATATTTCCCAGCTGCGGCCTCCAATATGCCGGACATCCTGGCCTGGCTCCCACAGCCAAGGTGGCAGCCCAAACAACTCTTGCTTTTTATGAACACCTCTGGGAACTACTTGCCTTGCCACCCAGACTTCGGGGCTGCGGGCTTTCCTGGCCACTCTATCCTCAAAAGCACCTTTTTTCATATTTCCCAGCACCGGCCTCCAATATGCCGAACATCCTGGCCTGGCTCCCACAGCCAAGGTGGCAGCCAGAACAACTCTTGTTTTCTTTCAAGGACTCTGGGAACTACTTGCATTGCCACCCAGACTATGGGGCTGCGGGCTTTCCTGGCCACTCTATCCTCAAAGGCACCTTTTTTCACTTAATCCTAGCACCTGCCTCCAATATTCCGAACATCCTGGCCTGGCTCCCACAGCCAAGGTGGCAGCCCAAACAACTCTTGCTTTTTATGAACACCTCTGGGAACTACTTGCATTGCCACCCAGACTTTGGGGCTGCGGGCTTTCCTGGCCACTCTATCCTCAAAAGCACCTTTTTTCATATTTCCCAGCACCGGCCTCCAATATGCCGAACATCCGGAGCTGACTCCCACAGCCAAGGTGGCAGCCAGAACAACTCTTGTTTTCTTTCAAGGACTCTGGGAACTACTTGCATTGCCACCCAGACTTTGGGGCTGCGGGCTTTCCTGGCCACTCTATCCTCAAAAGCACCTTTTTTCATATTTCCCTGCATCGGCCTCCAATATGCCGAACATCCTGGCCTGGCTCCCACAGCCAAGGTGGCAGCCAGAACAACTCTTGTTTTCTTTCAAGGACTCTGGGAACTACTTGCCTTGCCACCCAGACTTTGGGGCTGCGGGCTTTCCTGGCCACTCTATCCTCAAAAGTACCTTTTTTTCATATTTCCCAGCACCGGCCTCCAATATGCCGGACATCCTGGCCTGGCTCCCACAGCCAAGGTGGCAGCCAGAACAACTCTTGCTTTTTATGAACACCTCTGGGAACTACTTGCCTTGCCACCCAGACTTCGGGGCTGCGGGCTTTCCTGGCCACTCTATCCTCAAAAGCACCTTTTTTCATATTTCCCAGCACCTGCCTCCAATATTCCGAACATCCTGGCCTGGCTCCCACAGCCAAGGTGGCAGCCAGAACAACTCTTGCTTTCTTTCAAGGACTCTGGGAACTACTTGCATTGCCACCCAGACTATGGGGCTGCGGGCTTTCCTGGCCACTCTATCCTCAAAGGCACCTTTTTTCACTTAATCCTAGCACCTGCCTCCAATATTCCGAACATCCTGGCCTGGCTCCCACAGCCAAGGTGGCAGCCCAAACAACTCTTGCTTTTTATGAACACCTCTGGGAACTACTTGCATTGCCACCCAGACTTTGGGGCTGCGGGCTTTCCTGGCCACTCTATCCTCAAAAGCACCTTTTTTCATATTTCCCAGCTCCGGCCTCCAATATGCCGAACATCCGGAGCTGACTCCCACAGCCAAGGTGGCAGCCAGAACAACTCTTGTTTTCTTTCAAGGACTCTGGGAACTACTTGCATTGCCACCCAGACTTTGGGGCTGCGGGCTTTCCTGGCCACTCTATCCTCAAAAGCACCTTTTTTCATATTTCCCTGCATCGGCCTCCAATATGCCGAACATCCTGGCCTGGCTCCCACAGCCAAGGTGGCAGCCAGAACAACTCTTGTTTTCTTTCAAGGACTCTGGGAACTACTTGCCTTGCCACCCAGACTTTGGGGCTGCGGGCTTTCCTGGCCACTCTATCCTCAAAAGTACCTTTTTTTCATATTTCCCAGCACCGGCCTCCAATATGCCGGACATCCTGGCCTGGCTCCCACAGCCAAGGTGGCAGCCAGAACAACTCTTGCTTTTTATGAACACCTCTGGGAACTACTTGCATTGCCACCCAGACTTTGGGGCTGCGGGCTTTCCTGGCCACTCTATCCTCAAAAGCACCTTTTTTCATATTTCCCAGCTCCGGCCTCCAATATGCCAAACATCCGGAGCTGACTCCCACAGCAAAGGTAGCAGCCCAAACAACTCTTCCTTTTATGAACGCCTCTGGGAACTCCTTGCATTGCCACCCAGACTTTGGGGCTGCGGGCTTTCCTGGCCACTCTATCCTCAAAAGCACCTTTTTTCATATTTCCCAGCACCGGCCTCCAATATGCCGAACATCCTGGCCTGACTCCCACAGCCAAGGTGGCAGCCAGAAGAACTCCTGTTTTCTTTCAAGGACTCTGGGAACTACTTGCCTTGCCACCCAGACTTTGGGGCTGCGGGCTTTCCTGGCCACTCTATCCTCAAAAGTACCTTTTTTCATATTTCCCAGCACCGGCCTCCAATATTCCGAACATCCTGGCCTGGCTCCCACAGCCAAGGTGGCAGCCAGAACAACTCTTGCTTTTTATGAACACCTCTGGGAACTACTTGCCTTGCCACCCAGACTTTGGGGCTGCGGGCTTTCCTGGCCACTCTATCCTCAAAAGCACCTTTTTTCATATTTCCCAGCTCTGGCCTCCAATATTCCGAACATCCGGAGCTGACTCCCACAGCCAAGGTGGCAGCCAGAACAACTCTTGTTTTCTTTCAAGGACTCTGGGAACTACTTGCCTTGCCACCCAGACTTTGGGGCTGTGGGCTTTCCTGGCCACTCTAATCTCAAAAGCACCTTTTTTGACTTAATCCTAGCACCGGCCTCCAATATTCCGAACATCCTGGCCTGGCTCCCACAGCCAAGGTGGCAGCCCAAACAACTCTTGCTTTTTATGAACGCCTCTGGGAACTACTTGCATTGCCACCCAGACTTTAGGGCTGCGGGCTATCCTGGCCACTCTATCCTCAAAAGCACCTTTTTTCACTTAATCCTAGCACCGGCCTCCAATATTCCGAACATCCTGGCCTGGCTCCCACAGCCAAGGTGGCAGCCCAAACAACTCTTGCTTTTTATGAACGCCTCTGGGAACTACTTGCATTGCCACCCAGACTTTGGGGCTGCGGGCTTTCCAGGCCACTCTATCCTCAAAAGCACCTTTTTTTCATATTTCCCAGCACCGGCCTCCAATATGCCGAACATCCGGAGCTGACTCCCACAGCCAAGGTGGCAGCCAGAACAACTCTTGTTTTCTTTCAAGGACTCTGGGAACTACTTGCCTTGCCACCCAGACTTTGGAGCTGCGGGCTTTCCTGGCCACTCTATCCTCAAAAGCACCTTTTTTCATATTTCCCAGCTCCGGCCTCCAATATTCCGAACATCCGGAGCTGACTCCCACAGCCAAGGTGGCAGCCAGAACAACTCTTGTTTTCTTTCAAGGACTCTGGGAACTACTTGCCTTGCCACCCAGACTTTGGGGCTGCGGGCTTTCCTGGCCACTCTATCCTCAAAAGCACCTTTTTTCATATTTCCCTGCATCGGCCTCCAATATGCTGAACATCCTGGCCTGGCTCCCACAGCCAAGGTGGCAGCCAGAACAACTCTTGCTTTTTATGAACACCTCTGGGAACTACTTGCATTGCCACGCAGACTTTGGGGCTGCGGGCTTTCCTGGCCACTCTATCCTCAAAAGCACCTTTTTTCATATTTCCCAGCTCCGGCCTCCAATATGCCGAACATCCGGAGCTGACTCCCACAGCCAAGGTGGCAGCCAGAACAACTCTTGTTTTCTTTCAAGGACTCTGGGAACTACTTGCATTGCCACCCAGACTTTGGGGCTGCGGGCTTTCCTGGCCACTCTATCCTCAAAAGCACCTTTTTTCATATTTCCCTGCATCGGCCTCCAATATGCCGAACATCCTCGCCTGGCTCCCACAGCCAAGGTGGCAGCCAGAACAACTCTTGTTTTCTTTCAAGGACTCTGGGAACTACTTGCCTTGCCACCCAGACTTTGGGGCTGCGGGCTTTCCTGGCCACTCTATCCTCAAAAGTACCTTTTTTTCATATTTCCCAGCACCGGCCTCCAATATGCCGGACATCCTGGCCTGGCTCCCACAGCCAAGGTGGCAGCCAGAACAACTCTTGCTTTTTATGAACACCTCTGGGAACTACTTGCCTTGCCACCCAGACTTTGGGGCTGCAGGCTTTCCTGGCCACTCTATCCTCAAAAGTACCTTTTTTCATATTTCCCAGCACCGGCCTTCAATATGCCGAACATCCTGGCCTGGCTCCCACAGCCAAGGTGGCAGCCAGAACAACTCTTGTTTTCTTTCAAGGACTCTGGGAACTACTTGCCTTGCCACCCAGACTTTGGGGCTGCGGGCTTTCCTGGCCACTCTATCCTCAAAAGCACCTTTTTTCATATTTCCCAGCTCCGGCCTCTAATATGCCAAACATCCGGAGCTGACTCCCACAGCAAAGTTAGCAGCCCAAACAACTCTTCCTTTTATGAACGCCTCTGGGAACTCCTTGCATTGCCACCCAGACTTTGGGGCTGCGGGCTTTCCTGGCCACTCTATCCTCAAAAGCACCTTTTTTCATATTTCCCTGCATCGGCCTCCAATATGCCGGACATCCTGGCCTGGCTCCCACAGCCAAGGTGGCAGCCAGAACAACTCTTGCTTTTTATGAACACCTCTGGGAACTACTTGCCTTGCCACCCAGACTTCGGGGCTGCGGGCTTTCCTGGCCACTCTATCCTCAAAAGCACCTTTTTTCATATTTCCCAGCACCGGCCTCCAATATTCCGAACATCCTGGCCTGGCTCCCACAGCCAAGGTGGCAGCCCAAACAACTCTTGCTTTTTATGAACGCCTCTGGGAACTACTTGCATTGCCACCCAGACTTTGGGGCTGCGGGCTTTCCAGGCCACTCTATCCTCAAAAGCACCTTTTTTTCATATTTCCCAGCACCGGCCTCCAATATGCCGAACATCCGGAGCTGACTCCCACAGCCAAGGTGGCAGCCAGAACAACTCTTGTTTTCTTTCAAGGACTCTGGGAACTACTTGCCTTGCCACCCAGACTTTGGGGCTGTGGGCTTTCCTGGACACTCTATCCTCAAAAGCACCTTTTTTCATATTTCCCAGCTCCGGCCTCCAATATGCCGGACATCCTGGCCTGGCTCCCACAGCCAAGGTGGCAGCCCAAACAACTCTTGTTTTCTTTCAAGGACTCTGGGAACTACTTGCCTTGACACCCAGACTTTGGGGCTGCGGGCTTTCCTGGCCACTCTATCCTCAAAAGCACCTTTTTTCATATTTCCCAGCTCCGGCCTCCAATATGCCAAACATCCGGAGCTGACTCCCACAGCAAAGGTAGCAGCCCAAACAACTCTTCCTTTTATGAAGGCCTCTGGGAACTCCTTGCATTGCCACCCAGACTTTGGGGCTGCGGGCTTTCCTGGCCACTCTATCCTCAAAAGCACCTTTTTTCATATTTCCCAGCACCGGCCTCCAATATGCCGAACATCCTGGCCTGACTCCCACAGCCAAGGTGGCAGCCAGAAGAACTCTTGTTTTCTTTCAAGGACTCTGGGAATTACTTGCATTGCCACCCAGACTTTGGGGCTGCGGGCTTTCCTGGCCACTCTATCCTCAAAAGCACCTTTTTTCATATTTCCCAGCCCCGGCCTCCAATATGCCGAACATCCTGGCCTGGCTCCCACAGCCAAGGTGGCAGCCAGAACAACTCTTGTTTTCTTTCAAGGACTCTGGGAACTACTTGCATTGCCACCCAGACTTTGGGGCTGCGGGCTTTCCTGGCCACTCTATCCTCAAAAGCACCTTTTTTCATATTTCCCAGCACCGGCCTCCAATATGCCGGACATCCTGGCCTGGCTCCCACAGCCAAGGTGGCAGCCAGAACAACTCTTGCTTTTTATGAACACCTCTGGGAACTACTTGCCTTGCCACCCAGACTTTGGGGCTGCGGGCTTTCCTGGCCACTCTATCCTCAAAAGCACCTTTTTTCATATTTCCCAGCTCTGGCCTCCAATATTCCGAACATCCGGAGCTGACTCCCACAGCCAAGGTGGCAGCCAGAACAACTCTTGTTTTCTTTCAAGGACTCTGGGAACTACTTGCCTTGCCACCCAGACTTTGGGGCTGTGGGCTTTCCTGGCCACTCTAATCTCAAAAGCACCTTTTTTGACTTAATCCTAGCACCGGCCTCCAATATTCCGAACATCCTGGCCTGGCTCCCACAGCCAAGGTGGCAGCCCAAACAACTCTTGCTTTTTATGAACGCCTCTGGGAACTACTTGCATTGCCACCCAGACTTTAGGGCTGCGGGCTATCCTGGCCACTCTATCCTCAAAAGCACCTTTTTTCACTTAATCCTAGCACCGGCCTCCAATATTCCGAACATCCTGGCCTGGCTCCCACAGCCAAGGTGGCAGCCCAAACAACTCTTGCTTTTTATGAACGCCTCTGGGAACTACTTGCATTGCCACCCAGACTTTGGGGCTGCGGGCTTTCCTGGCCACTCTATCCTCAAAAGCACCTTTTTTCATATTTCCCAGCACTGGCCTCCAATATGCCAAACATCCGGAGCTGACTCCCACAGCCAAGGTGGCAGCCAGAACAACTCTTGTTTTCTTTCAAGGACTCTGGGAACTACTTGCATTACCACGCAGACTATGGGGCTGCGGGCTTTCCTGGCCACTCTATCCTCAAAGGCACCTTTTTTCACTTAATCCTAGCACCTGCCTCCAATATTCCGAACATCCTGGCCTGGCTCCCACAGCAAAGGTGGCAGCCCAAACAACTCTTGCTTTTTATGAACGCCTCTGGGAACTACTTGCATTGCCACCCAGACTTTGGGGCTGAGGGCTTTCCTGGCCACTCTATCCTCAAAAGCACCTTTTTTTCATATTTCCCAGCACCGGCCTCCAATATGCCGAACATCCGGAGCTGACTCCCACAGCCAAGGTGGCAGCCAGAACAACTCTTGTTTTCTTTCAAGGACTCTGGGAACTACTTGCCTTGCCACCCAGACTTTGGGGCTGTGGGCTTTCCTGGACACTCTATCCTCAAAAGCACCTTTTTTCATATTTCCCAGCTCCGGCCTCCAATATGCCGGACATCCTGGCCTGGCTCCCACAGCCAAGGTGGCAGCCCAAACAACTCTTGTTTTCTTTCAAGGACTCTGGGAACTACTTGCCTTGACACCCAGACTTTGGGGCTGCGGGCTTTCCTGGCCACTCTATCCTCAAAAGCACCTTTTTTCATATTTCCCAGCTCCGGCCTCCAATATGCCAAACATCCGGAGCTGACTCCCACAGCAAAGGTAGCAGCCCAAACAACTCTTCCTTTTATGAAGGCCTCTGGGAACTCCTTGCATTGCCACCCAGACTTTGGGGCTGCGGGCTTTCCTGGCCACTCTATCCTCAAAAGCACCTTTTTTCACTTAATCCTAGCACCGGCCTCCAATATTCCGAACATCCTGGCCTGGCTCCCACAGCCAAGGTGGCAGCCCAAACAACTCTTGCTTTTTATGAACGCCTCTGGGAACTACTTGCATTGCCACCCAGACTTTGGGGCTGCGGGCTTTCCTGGCCACTCTATCCTCAAAAGCACCTTTTTTCATATTTCCCAGCACTGGCCTCCAATATGCCAAACATCCGGAGCTGACTCCCACAGCCAAGGTGGCAGCCAGAACAACTCTTGTTTTCTTTCAAGGACTCTGGGAACTACTTGCATTACCACGCAGACTATGGGGCTGCGGGCTTTCCTGGCCACTCTATCCTCAAAGGCACCTTTTTTCACTTAATCCTAGCACCTGCCTCCAATATTCCGAACATCCTGGCCTGGCTCCCACAGCAAAGGTGGCAGCCCAAACAACTCTTGCTTTTTATGAACGCCTCTGGGAACTACTTGCATTGCCACCCAGACTTTGGGGCTGAGGGCTTTCCTGGCCACTCTATCCTCAAAAGCACCTTTTTTTCATATTTCCCAGCACCGGCCTCCAATATGCCGAACATCCGGAGCTGACTCCCACAGCCAAGGTGGCAGCCAGAACAACTCTTGTTTTCTTTCAAGGACTCTGGGAACTACTTGCCTTGCCACCCAGACTTTGGAGCTGCGGGCTTTCCAGGCCACTCTATCCTCAAAAGCACCTTTTTTCATATTTCCCAGCTCCGGCCTCCAATATTCCGAACATCCGGAGCTGACTCCCACAGCCAAGGTGGCAGCCAGAACAACTCTTGTTTTCTTTCAAGGACTCTGGGAACTACTTGCCTTGCCACCCAGACTTTGGGGCTGCGGGCTTTCCAGGCCACTCTATCCTCAAAAGCACCTTTTTTCATATTTCCCTGCATCGGCCTCCAATATGCCGAACATCCGGAGCTGACTCCCACAGCCAAGGTGGCAGCCAGAACAACTCTTGTTTTCTTTCAAGGACTCTGGGAACTACTTGCCTTGCCACCCAGACTTTGGGGCTGCGGGCTTTCCTGGCCACTCTATCCTCAAAAGTACCTTTTTTTCATATTTCCCAGCACCGGCCTCCAATATGCCGGACATCCTGGCCTGGCTCCCACAGCCAAGGTGGCAGCCAGAACAACTCTTGCTTTTTATGAACACCTCTGGGAACTACTTGCCTTGCCACCCAGACTTTGGGGCTGCAGGCTTTCCTGGCCACTCTATCCTCAAAAGTACCTTTTTTCATATTTCCCAGCACAGGCCTCCAATATTCCGAACATCCTGGCCTGGCTCCCACAGCCAAGGTGGCAGCCAGAACAACTCTTGTTTTCTTTCAAGGACTCTGGGAACTACTTGCATTGCCACGCAGACTTTGGGGCTGCGGGCTTTCCTGGACACTCTATCCTCAAAAGCACCTTTTTTCATATTTCCCAGCTCCGGCCTCCAATATGCCGGACATCCTGGCCTGGCTCCCACAGCCATAGTGGCAGCCCAAACAACTCTTGCTTTTTATGAACACCTCTGGGAACTACTTGCCTTGCCACCCAGACTTTGGGGCTGCGGGCTTTCCTGGCCACTCTATCCTCAAAAGCACCTTTTTTCATATTTCCCAGCTGCGGCCTCCAATATGCCGGACATCCTGGCCTGGCTCCCACAGCCAAGGTGGCAGCCAGAACAACTCTTGTTTTCTTTCAAGGACTCTGGGAACTACTTGCCTTGCCACCCAGACTTTGGGGCTGCGGGCTTTCCTGGCCACTCTATCCTCAAAAGCACCTTTTTTCATATTTCCCAGCTCCGGCCTCTAATATGCCAAACATCCGGAGCTGACTCCCACAGCAAAGGTAGCAGCCCAAACAACTCTTCCTTTTATGAACGCCTCTGGGAACTCCTTGCATTGCCACCCAGACTTTGGGGCTGCGGGCTTTCCTGGCCACTCTATCCTCAAAAGCACCTTTTTTCATATTTCCCTGCATCGGCCTCCAATATGCCGGACATCCTGGCCTGGCTCCCACAGCCAAGGTGGCAGCCAGAACAACTCTTGCTTTTTATGAACACCTCTGGGAACTACTTGCCTTGCCACCCAGACTTCGGGGCTGCGGGCTTTCCTGGCCACTCTATCCTCAAAAGCACCTTTTTTCATATTTCCCAGCACCGGCCTCCAATATTCCGAACATCCTGGCCTGGCTCCCACAGCCAAGGTGGCAGCCAGAACAACTCTTGTTTTCTTTCAAGGACTCTGGGAACTACTTGCATTGCCACCCAGACTATGGGGCTGCGGGCTTTCCTGGCCACTCTATCCTCAAAGGCACCTTTTTTCACTTAATCCTAGCACCTGCCTCCAATATTCCGAACATCCTGGCCTGGCTCCCACAGCAAAGGTGGCAGCCCAAACAACTCTTGCTTTTTATGAACGCCTCTGGGAACTACTTGCATTGCCACCCAGACTTTGGGGCTGCGGGCTTTCCAGGCCACTCTATCCTCAAAAGCACCTTTTTTTCATATTTCCCAGCACCGGCCTCCAATATGCCGAACATCCGGAGCTGACTCCCACAGCCAAGGTGGCAGCCAGAACAACTCTTGTTTTCTTTCAAGGACTCTGGGAACTACTTGCCTTGCCACCCAGACTTTGGGGCTGTGGGCTTTCCTGGACACTCTATCCTCAAAAGCACCTTTTTTCATATTTCCCAGCTCCGGCCTCCAATATGCCGGACATCCTGGCCTGGCTCCCACAGCCAAGGTGGCAGCCCAAACAACTCTTGTTTTCTTTCAAGGACTCTGGGAACTACTTGCCTTGACACCCAGACTTTGGGGCTGCGGGCTTTCCTGGCCACTCTATCCTCAAAAGCACCTTTTTTCATATTTCCCAGCTCCGGCCTCCAATATGCCAAACATCCGGAGCTGACTCCCACAGCAAAGGTAGCAGCCCAAACAACTCTTCCTTTTATGAAGGCCTCTGGGAACTCCTTGCATTGCCACCCAGACTTTGGGGCTGCGGGCTTTCCTGGCCACTCTATCCTCAAAAGCACCTTTTTTCATATTTCCCAGCACCGGCCTCCAATATGCCGAACATCCTGGCCTGACTCCCACAGCCAAGGTGGCAGCCAGAAGAACTCCTGTTTTCATTCAAGGACTCTGGGAATTACTTGCATTGCCACCCAGACTTTGGGGCTGCGGGCTTTCCTGGCCACTCTATCCTCAAAAGCACCTTTTTTCATATTTCCCAGCACCGGCCTCCAATATGCCGAACATCCTGGCCTGGCTCCCACAGCCAAGGTGGCAGCCAGAACAACTCTTGTTTTCTTTCAAGGACTCTGGGAACTACTTGCCTTGCCACCCAGACTTTGGGGCTGCGGGCTTTCCTGGCCACTCTATCCTCAAAAGCACCTTTTTTCATATTTCCCAGCACCGGCCTCCAATATGCCGGACATCCTGGCCTGGCTCCCACAGCCAAGGTGGCAGCCAGAACAACTCTTGCTTTTTATGAACACCTCTGGGAACTACTTGCCTTGCCACCCAGACTTTGGGGCTGCGGGCTTTCCTGGCCACTCTATCCTCAAAAGCACCTTTTTTCATATTTCCCAGCTCTGGCCTCCAATATTCCGAACATCCGGAGCTGACTCCCACAGCCAAGGTGGCAGCCAGAACAACTCTTGTTTTCTTTCAAGGACTCTGGGAACTACTTGCCTTGCCACCCAGACTTTGGGGCTGTGGGCTTTCCTGGCCACTCTAATCTCAAAAGCACCTTTTTTGACTTAATCCTAGCACCGGCCTCCAATATTCCGAACATCCTGGCCTGGCTCCCACAGCCAAGGTGGCAGCCCAAACAACTCTTGCTTTTTATGAACGCCTCTGGGAACTACTTGCATTGCCACCCAGACTTTAGGGCTGCGGGCTATCCTGGCCACTCTATCCTCAAAAGCACCTTTTTTCACTTAATCCTAGCACCGGCCTCCAATATTCCGAACATCCTGGCCTGGCTCCCACAGCCAAGGTGGCAGCCCAAACAACTCTTGCTTTTTATGAACGCCTCTGGGAACTACTTGCATTGCCACCCAGACTTTGGGGCTGCGGGCTTTCCTGGCCACTCTATCCTCAAAAGCACCTTTTTTCATATTTCCCAGCACTGGCCTCCAATATGCCAAACATCCGGAGCTGACTCCCACAGCCAAGGTGGCAGCCAGAACAACTCTTGTTTTCTTTCAAGGACTCTGGGAACTACTTGCATTACCACGCAGACTATGGGGCTGCGGGCTTTCCTGGCCACTCTATCCTCAAAGGCACCTTTTTTCACTTAATCCTAGCACCTGCCTCCAATATTCCGAACATCCTGGCCTGGATCCCACAGCAAAGGTGGCAGCCCAAACAACTCTTGCTTTTTATGAACGCCTCTGGGAACTACTTGCATTGCCACCCAGACTTTGGGGCTGAGGGCTTTCCAGGCCACTCTATCCTCAAAAGCACCTTTTTTTCATATTTCCCAGCACCGGCCTCCAATATGCCGAACATCCGGAGCTGACTCCCACAGCCAAGGTGGCAGCCAGAACAACTCTTGTTTTCTTTCAAGGACTCTGGGAACTACTTGCCTTGCCACCCAGACTTTGGAGCTGCGGGCTTTCCTGGCCACTCTATCCTCAAAAGCACCTTTTTTCATATTTCCCAGCACCGGCCTCCAATATTCCGAACATCCGGAGCTGACTCCCACAGCCAAGGTGGCAGCCAGAACAACTCTTGTTTTCTTTCAAGGACTCTGGGAACTACTTGCCTTGCCACCCAGACTTTGGGGCTGCGGGCTTTCCTGGCCACTCTATCCTCAAAAGCACCTTTTTTCATATTTCCCTGCATCGGCCTCCAATATGCCGAACATCCGGAGCTGACTCCCACAGCCAAGGTGGCAGCCAGAACAACTCTTGTTTTCTTTCAAGGACTCTGGGAACTACTTGCATTGCCACCCAGACTTTGGGGCTGCGGGCTTTCCAGGCCACTCTATCCTCAAAAGTACCTTTTTTTCATATTTCCCAGCACCGGCCTCCAATATGCCGGACATCCTGGCCTGGCTCCCACAGCCAAGGTGGCAGCCAGAACAACTCTTGCTTTTTATGAACACCTCTGGGAACTACTTGCCTTGCCACCCAGACTTTGGGGCTGCAGGCTTTCCTGGCCACTCTATCCTCAAAAGTACCTTTTTTCATATTTCCCAGCACCGGCCTCCAATATTCCGAACATCCTGGCCTGGCTCCCACAGCCAAGGTGGCAGCCAGAACAACTCTTGTTTTCTTTCAAGGACTCTGGGAACTACTTGCATTGCCACCCAGACTATGGGGCTGCGGGCTTTCCTGGCCACTCTATCCTCAAAGGCACCTTTTTTCATATTTCCCAGCTGCGGCCTCCAATATGCCGGACATCCTGGCCTGGCTCCCACAGCCAAGGTGGCAGCCAGAACAACTCTTGCTTTTTATGAACACCTCTGGGAACTACTTGCCTTGCCACCCAGACTTCGGGGCTGCGGGCTTTCCTGGCCACTCTATCCTCAAAAGCACCTTTTTTCATATTTCCCAGCACCGGCCTCCAATATGCCGGACATCCTGGCCTGGCTCCCACAGCCAAGGTGGCAGCCAGAACAACTCTTGCTTTTTATGAACACCTCTGGGAACTACTTGCCTTGCCACCCAGACTTTGGGGCTGCGGGCTTTCCTGGCCACTCTATCCTCAAAAGCACCTTTTTTCATATTTCCCAGCTCTGGCCTCCAATATTCCGAACATCCGGAGCTGACTCCCACAGCCAAGGTGGCAGCCAGAACAACTCTTGTTTTCTTTCAAGGACTCTGGGAACTACTTGCCTTGCCACCCAGACTTTGGGGCTGTGGGCTTTCCTGGCCACTCTAATCTCAAAAGCACCTTTTTTGACTTAATCCTAGCACCGGCCTCCAATATTCCGAACATCCTGGCCTGGCTCCCACAGCCAAGGTGGCAGCCCAAACAACTCTTGCTTTTTATGAACGCCTCTGGGAACTACTTGCATTGCCACCCAGACTTTGGGGCTGAGGGCTTTCCTGGCCACTCTATCCTCAAAAGCACCTTTTTTTCATATTTCCCAGCACCGGCCTCCAATATGCCGAACATCCGGAGCTGACTCCCACAGCCAAGGTGGCAGCCAGAACAACTCTTGTTTTCTTTCAAGGACTCTGGGAACTACTTGCCTTGCCACCCAGACTTTGGGGCTGTGGGCTTTCCTGGACACTCTATCCTCAAAAGCACCTTTTTTCATATTTCCCAGCTCCGGCCTCCAATATGCCGGACATCCTGGCCTGGCTCCCACAGCCAAGGTGGCAGCCCAAACAACTCTTGTTTTCTTTCAAGGACTCTGGGAACTACTTGCCTTGACACCCAGACTTTGGGGCTGCGGGCTTTCCTGGCCACTCTATCCTCAAAAGCACCTTTTTTCATATTTCCCAGCTCCGGCCTCCAATATGCCAAACATCCGGAGCTGACTCCCACAGCAAAGGTAGCAGCCCAAACAACTCTTCCTTTTATGAAGGCCTCTGGGAACTCCTTGCATTGCCACCCAGACTTTGGGGCTGCGGGCTTTCCTGGCCACTCTATCCTCAAAAGCACCTTTTTTCACTTAATCCTAGCACCGGCCTCCAATATTCCGAACATCCTGGCCTGGCTCCCACAGCCAAGGTGGCAGCCCAAACAACTCTTGCTTTTTATGAACGCCTCTGGGAACTACTTGCATTGCCACCCAGACTTTGGGGCTGCGGGCTTTCCTGGCCACTCTATCCTCAAAAGCACCTTTTTTCATATTTCCCAGCACTGGCCTCCAATATGCCAAACATCCGGAGCTGACTCCCACAGCCAAGGTGGCAGCCAGAACAACTCTTGTTTTCTTTCAAGGACTCTGGGAACTACTTGCATTACCACGCAGACTATGGGGCTGCGGGCTTTCCTGGCCACTCTATCCTCAAAGGCACCTTTTTTCACTTAATCCTAGCACCTGCCTCCAATATTCCGAACATCCTGGCCTGGCTCCCACAGCAAAGGTGGCAGCCCAAACAACTCTTGCTTTTTATGAACGCCTCTGGGAACTACTTGCATTGCCACCCAGACTTTGGGGCTGAGGGCTTTCCTGGCCACTCTATCCTCAAAAGCACCTTTTTTTCATATTTCCCAGCACCGGCCTCCAATATGCCGAACATCCGGAGCTGACTCCCACAGCCAAGGTGGCAGCCAGAACAACTCTTGTTTTCTTTCAAGGACTCTGGGAACTACTTGCCTTGCCACCCAGACTTTGGAGCTGCGGGCTTTCCAGGCCACTCTATCCTCAAAAGCACCTTTTTTCATATTTCCCAGCTCCGGCCTCCAATATTCCGAACATCCGGAGCTGACTCCCACAGCCAAGGTGGCAGCCAGAACAACTCTTGTTTTCTTTCAAGGACTCTGGGAACTACTTGCCTTGCCACCCAGACTTTGGGGCTGCGGGCTTTCCAGGCCACTCTATCCTCAAAAGCACCTTTTTTCATATTTCCCTGCATCGGCCTCCAATATGCCGAACATCCGGAGCTGACTCCCACAGCCAAGGTGGCAGCCAGAACAACTCTTGTTTTCTTTCAAGGACTCTGGGAACTACTTGCCTTGCCACCCAGACTTTGGGGCTGCGGGCTTTCCTGGCCACTCTATCCTCAAAAGTACCTTTTTTTCATATTTCCCAGCACCGGCCTCCAATATGCCGGACATCCTGGCCTGGCTCCCACAGCCAAGGTGGCAGCCAGAACAACTCTTGCTTTTTATGAACACCTCTGGGAACTACTTGCCTTGCCACCCAGACTTTGGGGCTGCAGGCTTTCCTGGCCACTCTATCCTCAAAAGTACCTTTTTTCATATTTCCCAGCACAGGCCTCCAATATTCCGAACATCCTGGCCTGGCTCCCACAGCCAAGGTGGCAGCCAGAACAACTCTTGTTTTCTTTCAAGGACTCTGGGAACTACTTGCATTGCCACGCAGACTTTGGGGCTGCGGGCTTTCCTGGACACTCTATCCTCAAAAGCACCTTTTTTCATATTTCCCAGCTCCGGCCTCCAATATGCCGGACATCCTGGCCTGGCTCCCACAGCCATAGTGGCAGCCCAAACAACTCTTGCTTTTTATGAACACCTCTGGGAACTACTTGCCTTGCCACCCAGACTTTGGGGCTGCGGGCTTTCCTGGCCACTCTATCCTCAAAAGCACCTTTTTTCATATTTCCCAGCTGCGGCCTCCAATATGCCGGACATCCTGGCCTGGCTCCCACAGCCAAGGTGGCAGCCAGAACAACTCTTGTTTTCTTTCAAGGACTCTGGGAACTACTTGCCTTGCCACCCAGACTTTGGGGCTGCGGGCTTTCCTGGCCACTCTATCCTCAAAAGCACCTTTTTTCATATTTCCCAGCTCCGGCCTCTAATATGCCAAACATCCGGAGCTGACTCCCACAGCAAAGGTAGCAGCCCAAACAACTCTTCCTTTTATGAACGCCTCTGGGAACTCCTTGCATTGCCACCCAGACTTTGGGGCTGCGGGCTTTCCTGGCCACTCTATCCTCAAAAGCACCTTTTTTCATATTTCCCTGCATCGGCCTCCAATATGCCGGACATCCTGGCCTGGCTCCCACAGCCAAGGTGGCAGCCAGAACAACTCTTGCTTTTTATGAACACCTCTGGGAACTACTTGCCTTGCCACCCAGACTTCGGGGCTGCGGGCTTTCCTGGCCACTCTATCCTCAAAAGCACCTTTTTTCATATTTCCCAGCACCGGCCTCCAATATTCCGAACATCCTGGCCTGGCTCCCACAGCCAAGGTGGCAGCCAGAACAACTCTTGTTTTCTTTCAAGGACTCTGGGAACTACTTGCATTGCCACCCAGACTATGGGGCTGCGGGCTTTCCTGGCCACTCTATCCTCAAAGGCACCTTTTTTCACTTAATCCTAGCACCTGCCTCCAATATTCCGAACATCCTGGCCTGGCTCCCACAGCAAAGGTGGCAGCCCAAACAACTCTTGCTTTTTATGAACGCCTCTGGGAACTACTTGCATTGCCACCCAGACTTTGGGGCTGCGGGCTTTCCAGGCCACTCTATCCTCAAAAGCACCTTTTTTTCATATTTCCCAGCACCGGCCTCCAATATGCCGAACATCCGGAGCTGACTCCCACAGCCAAGGTGGCAGCCAGAACAACTCTTGTTTTCTTTCAAGGACTCTGGGAACTACTTGCCTTGCCACCCAGACTTTGGGGCTGTGGGCTTTCCTGGACACTCTATCCTCAAAAGCACCTTTTTTCATATTTCCCAGCTCCGGCCTCCAATATGCCGGACATCCTGGCCTGGCTCCCACAGCCAAGGTGGCAGCCCAAACAACTCTTGTTTTCTTTCAAGGACTCTGGGAACTACTTGCCTTGACACCCAGACTTTGGGGCTGCGGGCTTTCCTGGCCACTCTATCCTCAAAAGCACCTTTTTTCATATTTCCCAGCTCCGGCCTCCAATATGCCAAACATCCGGAGCTGACTCCCACAGCAAAGGTAGCAGCCCAAACAACTCTTCCTTTTATGAACGCCTCTGGGAACTCCTTGCATTGCCACCCAGACTTTGGGGCTGCGGGCTTTCCTGGCCACTCTATCCTCAAAAGCACCTTTTTTCATATTTCCCAGCACCGGCCTCCAATATGCCGAACATCCTGGCCTGACTCCACAAGCCCAGGTGGCAGCCAGAAGCACTCCTGCTTTCTTTCAACGGTCTCTGAGAACTACTTGCATTGCCACCCAGACTTTGGGGCTGAGTGCTTTCCTGACCACTCTATCCACAAAAGCACCTTTTGTTCACTTTTCCCCAGCACCGGCCTCCAATATGACGAACATCCAGAGCTGAGATCTACACCCAAGGCGGTAGCCAGAATAACTCTTGCTTGTTTTCAAGGTCTCTGGGAACTACTTGCATTGCCACCCAGACTTTGGGGCTGCGGGCTTTCCTCACTCTATCCTCAAAAGCACCTTTTTTCATATTTCCCAGCACCGGCCTCCAATATGCCGGACATCCTGGCCTGGCTCCCACAGCCAAGGTGGCAGCCAGAACAACTCTTGCTTTTTATGAACACCTCTGGGAACTACTTGCCTTGCCACCCAGACTTTGGGGCTGCGGGCTTTCCTGGCCACTCTATCCTCAAAAGCACCTTTTTTCATATTTCCCAGCTCTGGCCTCCAATATTCCGAACATCCGGAGCTGACTCCCACAGCCAAGGTGGCAGCCAGAACAACTCTTGTTTTCTTTCAAGGACTCTGGGAACTACTTGCCTTGCCACCCAGACTTTGGGGCTGTGGGCTTTCCTGGCCACTCTAATCTCAAAAGCACCTTTTTTGACTTAATCCTAGCACCGGCCTCCAATATTCCGAACATCCTGGCCTGGCTCCCACAGCCAAGGTGGCAGCCCAAACAACTCTTGCTTTTTATGAACGCCTCTGGGAACTACTTGCATTGCCACCCAGACTTTAGGGCTGCGGGCTATCCTGGCCACTCTATCCTCAAAAGCACCTTTTTTCACTTAATCCTAGCACCGGCCTCCAATATTCCGAACATCCTGGCCTGGCTCCCACAGCCAAGGTGGCAGCCCAAACAACTCTTGCTTTTTATGAACGCCTCTGGGAACTACTTGCATTGCCACCCAGACTTTGGGGCTGCGGGCTTTCCTGGCCACTCTATCCTCAAAAGCACCTTTTTTCATATTTCCCAGCACTGGCCTCCAATATGCCAAACATCCGGAGCTGACTCCCACAGCCAAGGTGGCAGCCAGAACAACTCTTGTTTTCTTTCAAGGACTCTGGGAACTACTTGCATTACCACGCAGACTATGGGGCTGCGGGCTTTCCTGGCCACTCTATCCTCAAAGGCACCTTTTTTCACTTAATCCTAGCACCTGCCTCCAATATTCCGAACATCCTGGCCTGGATCCCACAGCAAAGGTGGCAGCCCAAACAACTCTTGCTTTTTATGAACGCCTCTGGGAACTACTTGCATTGCCACCCAGACTTTGGGGCTGAGGGCTTTCCAGGCCACTCTATCCTCAAAAGCACCTTTTTTTCATATTTCCCAGCACCGGCCTCCAATATGCCGAACATCCGGAGCTGACTCCCACAGCCAAGGTGGCAGCCAGAACAACTCTTGTTTTCTTTCAAGGACTCTGGGAACTACTTGCCTTGCCACCCAGACTTTGGAGCTGCGGGCTTTCCAGGCCACTCTATCCTCAAAAGCACCTTTTTTCATATTTCCCAGCTCCGGCCTCCAATATTCCGAACATCCGGAGCTGACTCCCACAGCCAAGGTGGCAGCCAGAACAACTCTTGTTTTCTTTCAAGGACTCTGGGAACTACTTGCCTTGCCACCCAGACTTTGGGGCTGCGGGCTTTCCTGGCCACTCTATCCTCAAAAGCACCTTTTTTCATATTTCCCTGCATCGGCCTCCAATATGCCGAACATCCGGAGCTGACTCCCACAGCCAAGGTGGCAGCCAGAACAACTCTTGTTTTCTTTCAAGGACTCTGGGAACTACTTGCATTGCCACCCAGACTTTGGGGCTGCGGGCTTTCCAGGCCACTCTATCCTCAAAAGTACCTTTTTTTCATATTTCCCAGCACCGGCCTCCAATATGCCGGACATCCTGGCCTGGCTCCCACAGCCAAGGTGGCAGCCAGAACAACTCTTGCTTTTTATGAACACCTCTGGGAACTACTTGCCTTGCCACCCAGACTTTGGGGCTGCAGGCTTTCCTGGCCACTCTATCCTCAAAAGTACCTTTTTTCATATTTCCCAGCACCGGCCTCCAATATTCCGAACATCCTGGCCTGGCTCCCACAGCCAAGGTGGCAGCCAGAACAACTCTTGTTTTCTTTCAAGGACTCTGGGAACTACTTGCATTGCCACCCAGACTATGGGGCTGCGGGCTTTCCTGGCCACTCTATCCTCAAAGGCACCTTTTTTCATATTTCCCAGCTGCGGCCTCCAATATGCCGGACATCCTGGCCTGGCTCCCACAGCCAAGGTGGCAGCCAGAACAACTCTTGCTTTTTATGAACACCTCTGGGAACTACTTGCCTTGCCACCCAGACTTCGGGGCTGCGGGCTTTCCTGGCCACTCTATCCTCAAAAGCACCTTTTTTCATATTTCCCAGCACCGGCCTCCAATATGCCGGACATCCTGGCCTGGCTCCCACAGCCAAGGTGGCAGCCAGAACAACTCTTGCTTTTTATGAACACCTCTGGGAACTACTTGCCTTGCCACCCAGACTTTGGGGCTGCGGGCTTTCCTGGCCACTCTATCCTCAAAAGCACCTTTTTTCATATTTCCCAGCTCTGGCCTCCAATATTCCGAACATCCGGAGCTGACTCCCACAGCCAAGGTGGCAGCCAGAACAACTCTTGTTTTCTTTCAAGGACTCTGGGAACTACTTGCCTTGCCACCCAGACTTTGGGGCTGTGGGCTTTCCTGGCCACTCTAATCTCAAAAGCACCTTTTTTGACTTAATCCTAGCACCGGCCTCCAATATTCCGAACATCCTGGCCTGGCTCCCACAGCCAAGGTGGCAGCCCAAACAACTCTTGCTTTTTATGAACGCCTCTGGGAACTACTTGCATTGCCACCCAGACTTTAGGGCTGCGGGCTATCCTGGCCACTCTATCCTCAAAAGCACCTTTTTTCACTTAATCCTAGCACCGGCCTCCAATATTCCGAACATCCTGGCCTGGCTCCCACAGCCAAGGTGGCAGCCCAAACAACTCTTGCTTTTTATGAACGCCTCTGGGAACTACTTGCATTGCCACCCAGACTTTGGGGCTGCGGGCTTTCCTGGCCACTCTATCCTCAAAAGCACCTTTTTTCATATTTCCCAGCACTGGCCTCCAATATGCCAAACATCCGGAGCTGACTCCCACAGCCAAGGTGGCAGCCAGAACAACTCTTGTTTTCTTTCAAGGACTCTGGGAACTACTTGCATTACCACGCAGACTATGGGGCTGCGGGCTTTCCTGGCCACTCTATCCTCAAAGGCACCTTTTTTCACTTAATCCTAGCACCTGCCTCCAATATTCCGAACATCCTGGCCTGGATCCCACAGCAAAGGTGGCAGCCCAAACAACTCTTGCTTTTTATGAACGCCTCTGGGAACTACTTGCATTGCCACCCAGACTTTGGGGCTGAGGGCTTTCCAGGCCACTCTATCCTCAAAAGCACCTTTTTTTCATATTTCCCAGCACCGGCCTCCAATATGCCGAACATCCGGAGCTGACTCCCACAGCCAAGGTGGCAGCCAGAACAACTCTTGTTTTCTTTCAAGGACTCTGGGAACTACTTGCCTTGCCACCCAGACTTTGGAGCTGCGGGCTTTCCAGGCCACTCTATCCTCAAAAGCACCTTTTTTCATATTTCCCAGCTCCGGCCTCCAATATTCCGAACATCCGGAGCTGACTCCCACAGCCAAGGTGGCAGCCAGAACAACTCTTGTTTTCTTTCAAGGACTCTGGGAACTACTTGCCTTGCCACCCAGACTTTGGGGCTGCGGGCTTTCCTGGCCACTCTATCCTCAAAAGCACCTTTTTTCATATTTCCCTGCATCGGCCTCCAATATGCCGAACATCCGGAGCTGACTCCCACAGCCAAGGTGGCAGCCAGAACAACTCTTGTTTTCTTTCAAGGACTCTGGGAACTACTTGCATTGCCACCCAGACTTTGGGGCTGCGGGCTTTCCTGGCCACTCTATCCTCAAAAGTACCTTTTTTTCATATTTCCCAGCACCGGCCTCCAATATGCCGGACATCCTGGCCTGGCTCCCACAGCCAAGGTGGCAGCCAGAACAACTCTTGCTTTTTATGAACACCTCTGGGAACTACTTGCCTTGCCACCCAGACTTTGGGGCTGCAGGCTTTCCTGGCCACTCTATCCTCAAAAGTACCTTTTTTCATATTTCCCAGCACCGGCCTCCAATATTCCGAACATCCTGGCCTGGCTCCCACAGCCAAGGTGGCAGCCAGAACAACTCTTGTTTTCTTTCAAGGACTCTGGGAACTACTTGCATTGCCACCCAGACTATGGGGCTGCGGGCTTTCCTGGCCACTCTATCCTCAAAGGCACCTTTTTTCATATTTCCCAGCTGCGGCCTCCAATATTCCGAACATCCTGGCCTGGCTCCCACAGCCAAGGTGGCAGCCAGAACAACTCTTGCTTTTTATGAACACCTCTGGGAACTACTTGCCTTGCCACCCAGACTTCGGGGCTGCGGGCTTTCCTGGCCACTCTATCCTCAAAAGCACCTTTTTTCATATTTCCCAGCACCGGCCTCCAATATTCCGAACATCCTGGCCTGGCTCCCACAGCCAAGGTGGCAGCCAGAACAACTCTTGTTTTCTTTCAAGGACTCTGGGAACTACTTGCATTGCCACGCAGACTATGGGGCTGCGGGCTTTCCTGGCCACTCTATCCTCAAAGGCACCTTTTTTCACTTAATCCTAGCACCTGCCTCCAATATTCCGAACATCCTGGCCTGGCTCCCACAGCCAAGGTGGCAGCCCAAACAACTCTTGCTTTTTATGAACGCCTCTGGGAACTACTTGCATTGCCACCCAGACTTTGGGGCTGCGGGCTTTCCTGGCCACTCTATCCTCAAAAGCACCTTTTTTCATATTTCCCAGCACCGGCCTCCAATATGCCGAACATCCGGAGCTGACTCCCACAGCCAAGGTGGCAGCCAGAACAACTCTTGTTTTCTTTCAAGGACTCTGGGAACTACTTGCATTGCCACCCAGACTTTGGGGCTGCGGGCTTTCCTGGTCACTCTGTCCTCAAAAGCACCTTTTTTCATATTTCCCTGCATCGGCCTCCAATATGCCGAACATCCTGGCCTGGCTCCCACAGCCAAGGTGGCAGCCAGAACAACTCTTGTTTTCTTTCAAGGACTCTGGGAACTACTTGCCTTGCCACCCAGACTTTGGGGCTGCGGGCTTTCCTGGCCACTCTATCCTCAAAAGTACCTTTTTTTCATATTTCCCAGCACCGGCCTCCAATATGCCGGACATCCTGGCCTGGCTCCCACAGCCAAGGTGGCAGCCAGAACAACTCTTGCTTTTTATGAACACCTCTGGGAACTACTTGCCTTGCCACCCAGACTTTGGGGCTGCAGGCTTTCCTGGCCACTCTATCCTCAAAAGTACCTTTTTTCATATTTCCCAGCACCGGCCTCCAATATGCCGAACATCCTGGCCTGGCTCCCACAGCCAAGGTGGCAGCCAGAACAACTCTTGTTTTCTTTCAAGGACTCTGGGAACTACTTGCCTTGCCACCCAGACTTTGGGGCTGCGGGCTTTCCTGGACACTCTATCCTCAAAAGCACCTTTTTTCATATTTCCCAGCACCGGCCTCCAATATGCCGGACATCCTGGCCTGGCTCCCACAGCCAAGGTGGCAGCCAGAACAACTCTTGCTTTTTATGAACACCTCTGGGAACTACTTGCCTTGCCACCCAGACTTCGGGGCTGCGGGCTTTCCTGGCCACTCTATCCTCAAAAGCACCTTTTTTCATATTTCCCAGCACCGGCCTCCAATATTCCGAACATCCTGGCCTGGCTCCCACAGCCAAGGTGGCAGCCAGAACAACTCTTGTTTTCTTTCAAGGACTCTGGGAACTACTTGCATTGCCACGCAGACTATGGGGCTGCGGGCTTTCCTGGCCACTCTATCCTCAAAGGCACCTTTTTTCACTTAATCCTAGCACCTGCCTCCAATATTCCGAACATCCTGGCCTGGCTCCCACAGCAAAGGTGGCAGCCCAAACAACTCTTGCTTTTTATGAACGCCTCTGGGAACTACTTGCATTGCCACCCAGACTTTGGGGCTGCGGGCTTTCCAGGCCACTCTATCCTCAAAAGCACCTTTTTTTCATATTTCCCAGCACCGGCCTCCAATATGCCGAACATCCGGAGCTGACTCCCACAGCCAAGGTGGCAGCCAGAACAACTCTTGTTTTCTTTCAAGGACTCTGGGAACTACTTGCCTTGCCACGCAGACTTTGGGGCTGTGGGCTTTCCTGGACACTCTATCCTCAAAAGCACCTTTTTTCATATTTCCCAGCTCCGGCCTCCAATATGCCGGACATCCTGGCCTGGCTCCCACAGCCATAGTGGCAGCCCAAACAACTCTTGTTTTCTTTCAAGGACTCTGGGAACTACTTGCATTGCCACCCAGACTTTGGGGCTGCGGGCTTTCCTGGCCACTCTATCCTCAAAAGCACCTTTTTTCATATTTCCCTGCATCGGCCTCCAATATGCCGGACATCCTGGCCTGGCTCCCACAGCCAAGGTGGCAGCCAGAACAACTCTTGCTTTTTATGAACACCTCTGGGAACTACTTGCATTGCCACCCAGACTTTGGGGCTGCGGGCTTTCCTGGCCACTCTATCCTCAAAAGCACCTTTTTTTCATATTTCCCAGCACCGGCCTCCAATATGCCGAACATCCGGAGCTGACTCCCACAGCCAAGGTGGCAGCCAGAACAACTCTTGTTTTCTTTCAAGGACTCTGGGAACTACTTGCCTTGCCACCCAGACTTTGGGGCTGTGGGCTTTCCTGGACACTCTATCCTCAAAAGCACCTTTTTTCATATTTCCCAGCTCCGGCCTCCAATATGCCGGACATCCTGGCCTGGCTCCCACAGCCAAGGTGGCAGCCAGAACATCTCTTGTTTTCTTTCAAGGACTCTGGGAACTACTTGCCTTGACACCCAGACTTTGGGGCTGCGGGCTTTCCTGGCCACTCTATCCTCAAAAGCACCTTTTTTCATATTTCCCAGCTCCGGCCTCCAATATGCCAAACATCCGGAGCTGACTCCCACAGCAAAGGTAGCAGCCCAAACAACTCTTGCTTTTTATGAACGCCTCTGGGAACTCCTTGCATTGCCACCCAGACTTTGGGGCTGCGGGCTTTCCTGGCCACTCTATCCTCAAAAGCACCTTTTTTCATATTTCCCAGCACCGGCCTCCAATATGCCGAACATCCTGGCCTGACTCCCACAGCCAAGGTGGCAGCCAGAAGAACTCCTGTTTTCTTTCAAGGACTCTGGGAATTACTTGCATTGCCACCCAGACTTTGGGGCTGCGGGCTTTCCTGGCCACTCTATCCTCAAAAGCACCTTTTATCACCTTATCCCACCACCGGCCTCCAATATGCCGAACATCCTGGCCTGGCTCCCACAGCCAAGGTGGCAGCCAGAACAACTCTTGTTTTCTTTCAAGGACTCTGGGAACTACTTGCCTTGCCACCCAGACTTTGGGGCTGCGGGCTTTCCTGGCCACTCTATCCTCAAAAGCACCTTTTTTCATATTTCCCAGCACCGGCCTCCAATATGCCGGACATCCTGGCCTGGCTCCCACAGCCAAGGTGGCAGCCAGAACAACTCTTGCTTTTTATGAACACCTCTGGGAACTACTTGCCTTGCCACCCAGACTTTGGGGCTGCGGGCTTTCCTGGCCACTCTATCCTCAAAAGCACCTTTTTTCATATTTCCCAGCACCGGCCTCCAATATTCCGAACATCCGGAGCTGACTCCCACAGCCAAGGTGGCAGCCAGAACAACTCTTGTTTTCTTTCAAGGACTCTGGGAACTACTTGCCTTGCCACCCAGACTTTGGGGCTGCGGGCTTTCCTGGCCACTCTATCCTCAAAGGCACCTTTTTTCACTTAATCCTAGCACCTGCCTCCAATATTCCGAACATCCTGGCCTGGCTCCCACAGCCAAGGTGGCAGCCCAAACAACTCTTGCTTTTTATGAACGCCTCTGGGAACTACTTGCATTGCCACCCAGACTTTGGGGCTGCGGGCTTTCCTGGCCTCTCTATCCTCAAAAGTACTTTTTTTTCACTTTTTCCCATCACCGGCCTCCAATATGCTGAACATCCTGGCCTGGCTCCCACAGCCAAGGTGGCAACCAGAACAACTCTTGTTTTCTTTCAAGGACTCTGGGAACTACTTGCCTTGACACCCAGACTTTGGGGCTGTGGGCTTTCCTGGCCACTCTAATCTCAAAAGCACCTTTTTTGACTTAATCCTAGCACCGGCCTCCAATATTCCGAACATCCTGGCCTGGCTCCCACAGCCAAGGTGGCAGCCCAAACAACTCTTGCTTTTTATGAACGCCTCTGGGAACTACTTGCATTGTCACCCAGACTTTGGGGCTGCGGGCTATCCTGGCCACTCTATCCTCAAAAGCACCTTTTTTCACTTAATCCTAGCACCGGCCTCCAATATTCCGAACATCCTGGCCTGGCTCCCACAGCCAAGGTGGCAGCCCAAACAACTCTTGCTTTTTATGAACGCCTCTGGGAACTACTTGCATTGCCACCCAGACTTTGGGGCTGCGGGCTTTCCTGGCCACTCTATCCTCAAAAGCACCTTTTTTCATATTTCCCAGCACTGGCCTCCAATATGCCGAACATCCGGAGCTGACTCCCACAGCCAAGGTGGCAGCCAGAACAACTCTTGTTTTCTTTCAAGGACTCTGGGAACTACTTGCATTGCCACCCAGACTTTGGGGCTGCGGGCTTTCCTGGCCACTCTATCCTCAAAAGCACCTTTTTTCATATTTCCCAGCTCCGGCCTCTAATATGCCAAACATCCGGAGCTGACTCCCACAGCAAAGGTAGCAGCCCAAACAACTCTTCCTTTTATGAACGCCTCTGGGAACTCCTTGCATTGCCACCCAGACTTTGGGGCTGCGGGCTTTCCTGGCCACTCTATCCTCAAAAGCACCTTTTTTAATATTTCCCTGCATCGGCCTCCAATATGCCGGACATCCTGGCCTGGCTCCCACAGCCAAGGTGGCAGCCAGAACAACTCTTGCTTTTTATGAACACCTCTGGGAACTACTTGCATTGCCACCCAGACTTTGGGGCTGCGGGCTTTCCAGGCCACTCTATCCTCAAAAGCACCTTTTTTTCATATTTCCCAGCACCGGCCTCCAATATGCCGAACATCCGGAGCTGACTCCCACAGCCAAGGTGGCAGCCAGAAGAACTCTTGTTTTCTTTCAAGGACTCTGGGAACTACTTGCCTTGCCACCCAGACTTTGGGGCTGTGGGCTTTCCTGGACACTCTATCCTCAAAAGCACCTTTTTTCATATTTCCCAGCTCCGGCCTCCAATATGCCGGACATCCTGGCCTGGCTCCCACAGCCAAGGTGGCAGCCAGAACATCTCTTGTTTTCTTTCAAGGACTCTGGGAACTACTTGCCTTGACACCCAGACTTTGGGGCTGCGGGCTTTCCTGGCCACTCTATCCTCAAAAGCACCTTTTTTCATATTTCCCAGCACAGGCCTCCAATATGCCAAACATCCGGAGCTGACTCCCACAGCAAAGGTAGCAGCCCAAACAACTCTTCCTTTTATGAACGCCTCTGGGAACTCCTTGCATTGCCACCCAGACTTTGGGGCTGCGGGCTTTCCTGGCCACTCTATCCTCAAAAGCACCTTTTTTCATATTTCCCAGCACCGGCCTCCAATATGCCGAACATCCTGGCCTGACTCCCACAGCCAAGGTGGCAGCCAGAAGAACTCCTGTTTTCTTTCAAGGACTCTGGGAATTACTTGCATTGCCACCCAGACTTTGGGGCTGCGGGCTTTCCTGGCCACTCTATCCTCAAAAGCACCTTTTATCACCTTATCCCACCACCGGCCTCCAATATGCCGAACATCCTGGCCTGGCTCCCACAGCCAAGGTGGCAGCCAGAACAACTCTTGTTTTCTTTCAAGGACTCTGGGAACTACTTGCCTTGCCACCCAGACTTTGGGGCTGCGGGCTTTCCTGGCCACTCTATCCTCAAAAGCACCTTTTTTCATATTTCCCAGCACCGGCCTCCAATATGCCGGACATCCTGGCCTGGCTCCCACAGCCAAGGTGGCAGCCAGAACAACTCTTGCTTTTTATGAACACCTCTGGGAACTACTTGCCTTGCCACCCAGACTTTGGGGCTGCGGGCTTTCCTGGCCACTCTATCCTCAAAAGCACCTTTTTTCATATTTCCCAGCACCGGCCTCCAATATTCCGAACATCCGGAGCTGACTCCCACAGCCAAGGTGGCAGCCAGAACAACTCTTGTTTTCTTTCAAGGACTCTGGGAACTACTTGCCTTGCCACCCAGACTTTGGGGCTGCGGGCTTTCCTGGCCACTCTATCCTCAAAGGCACCTTTTTTCACTTAATCCTAGCACCTGCCTCCAATATTCCGAACATCCTGGCCTGGCTCCCACAGCCAAGGTGGCAGCCCAAACAACTCTTGCTTTTTATGAACGCCTCTGGGAACTACTTGCATTGCCACCCAGACTTTGGGGCTGCGGGCTTTCCTGGCCTCTCTATCCTCAAAAGTACTTTTTTTTCACTTTTTCCCATCACCGGCCTCCAATATGCTGAACATCCTGGCCTGGCTCCCACAGCCAAGGTGGCAACCAGAACAACTCTTGTTTTCTTTCAAGGACTCTGGGAACTACTTGCCTTGACACCCAGACTTTGGGGCTGTGGGCTTTCCTGGCCACTCTAATCTCAAAAGCACCTTTTTTGACTTAATCCTAGCACCGGCCTCCAATATTCCGAACATCCTGGCCTGGCTCCCACAGCCAAGGTGGCAGCCCAAACAACTCTTGCTTTTTATGAACACCTCTGGGAACTACTTGCCTTGCCACCCAGACTTTGGGGCTGCGGGCTTTCCTGGCCACTCTATCCTCAAAAGCACCTTTTTTCATATTTCCCAGCTGCGGCCTCCAATATGCCGGACATCCTGGCCTGGCTCCCACAGCCAAGGTGGCAGCCAGAACAACTCTTGTTTTCTTTCAAGGACTCTGGGAACTACTTGCCTTGCCACCCAGACTTTGGGGCTGCGGGCTTTCCTGGCCACTCTATCCTCAAAAGCACCTTTTTTCATATTTCCCAGCACTGGCCTCCAATATGCCGAACATCCGGAGCTGACTCCCACAGCCAAGGTGGCAGCCAGAACAACTCTTGTTTTCTTTCAAGGACTCTGGGAACTACTTGCCTTGCCACCCAGACTTTGGGGCTGCGGGCTTTCCTGGCCACTCTATCCTCAAAAGCACCTTTTTTCATATTTCCCAGCACCGGCCTCCAATATGCCGAACATCCTGGCCTGGCTCCCACAGCCAAGGTGGCAGCCAGAACAACTCTTGTTTTCTTTCAAGGACTCTGGGAACTACTTGCCTTGCCACCCAGACTTTGGGGCTGCGGGCTTTCCTGGCCACTCTATCCTCAAAAGTACCTTTTTTTCATATTTCCCAGCACCGGCCTCCAATATGCCGGACATCCTGGCCTGGCTCCCACAGCCAAGGTGGCAGCCAGAACAACTCTTGCTTTTTATGAACACCTCTGGGAACTACTTGCCTTGCCACCCAGACTTTGGGGCTGCAGGCTTTCCTGGCCACTCTATCCTCAAAAGTACCTTTTTTCATATTTCCCAGCACCGGCCTCCAATATGCCGAACATCCTGGCCTGGCTCCCACAGCCAAGGTGGCAGCCAGAACAACTCTTGTTTTCTTTCAAGGACTCTGGGAACTACTTGCATTGCCACCCAGACTTTGGGGCTGCGGGCTTTCCTGGACACTCTATCCTCAAAAGCACCTTTTTTCACTTAATCCTAGCACCTGCCTCCAATATTCCGAACATCCTGGCCTGGCTCCCACAGCCAAGGTGGCAGCCAGAACAACTCTTGCTTTTTATGAACACCTCTGGGAACTACTTGCCTTGCCACCCAGACTTTGGGGCTGCAGGCTTTCCTGGCCACTCTATCCTCAAAAGCACCTTTTTTCATATTTCCCAGCACCGGCCTCCAATATGCCGAACATCCTGGCCTGGCTCCCACAGCCAAGGTGGCAGCCAGAACAACTCTTGTTTTCTTTCAAGGACTCTGGGAACTACTTGCATTGCCACCCAGACTTTGGGGCTGCGGGCTTTCCTGGCCACTCTATCCTCAAAAGCACCTTTTTTCATATTTCCCAGCTCCGGCCTCCAATATGCCGGACATCCTGGCCTGGCTCCCACAGCCAAGGTGGCAGACAGAACAACTCTTGTTTTCTTTCAAGGACTCTGGGAACTACTTGCATTGCCACCCAGACTTTGGGGCTGCGGGCTTTCCTGGCCACTCTATCCTCAAAAGCACCTTTTTTCATATTTCCCTGCATCGGCCTCCAATATGCCGAACATCCTGGCCTGGCTCCCACAGCCAAGGTGGCAGCCAGAACAACTCTTGTTTTCTTTCAAGGACTCTGGGAACTACTTGCCTTGCCACCCAGACTTTGGGGCTGCGGGCTTTCCTGGCCACTCTATCCTCAAAAGTACCTTTTTTTCATATTTCCCAGCACCGGCCTCCAATATGCCGGACATCCTGGCCTGGCTCCCACAGCCAAGGTGGCAGCCAGAACAACTCTTGCTTTTTATGAACACCTCTGGGAACTACTTGCCTTGCCACCCAGACTTTGGGGCTGCAGGCTTTCCTGGCCACTCTATCCTCAAAAGTACCTTTTTTCATATTTCCCAGCACCGGCCTCCAATATGCCGAACATCCTGGCCTGGCTCCCACAGCCAAGGTGGCAGCCAGAACAACTCTTGTTTTCTTTCAAGGACTCTGGGAACTACTTGCATTGCCACCCAGACTTTGGGGCTGCGGGCTTTCCTGGACACTCTATCCTCAAAAGCACCTTTTTTCATATTTCCCAGCTCCGGCCTCCAATATGCCGGACATCCTGGCCTGGCTCCCACAGCCAAGGTGGCAGCCCAAACAACTCTTGCTTTTTATGAACGCCTCTGGGAACTACTTGCATTGCCACCCAGACTTTGGGGCTGCGGGCTTTCCAGGCCACTCTATCCTCAAAAGCACCTTTTTTTCATATTTCCCAGCACCGGCCTCCAATATGCCGAACATCCGGAGCTGACTCCCACAGCCAAGGTGGCAGCAAGAACAACTCTTGTTTTCTTTCAAGGACTCTGGGAACTACTTGCCTTGCCACCCAGACTTTGGGGCTGCGGGCTTTCCTGGCCACTCTATCCTCAAAAGCACCTTTTTTCATATTTCCCAGCTCCGGCCTCCAATATGCCGGACATCCGGAGCTGACTCCCACAGCCAAGGTGGCAGCCAGAACAACTCTTGTTTTCTTTCAAGGACTCTGGGAACTACTTGCCTTGCCACCCAGACTTTGGGGCTGTGGGCTTTCCTGGCCACTCTATCCTCAAAAGTACCTTTTTTTCATATTTCCCAGCACCGGCCTCCAATATGCCGGACATCCTGGCCTGGCTCCCACAGCCAAGGTGGCAGCCAGAACATCTCTTGCTTTTTATGAACACCTCTGGGAACTACTTGCCTTGCCACCCAGACTTTGGGGCTGCAGGCTTTCCTGGCCACTCTATCCTCAAAAGTACCTTTTTTCATATTTCCCAGCACAGGCCTCCAATATTCCGAACATCCTGGCCTGGCTCCCACAGCCAAGGTGGCAGCCAGAACAACTCTTGTTTTCTTTCAAGGACTCTGGGAACTACTTGCATTGCCACCCAGACTTTGGGGCTGCGGGCTTTCCTGGACACTCTATCCTCAAAAGCACCTTTTTTCATATTTCCCAGCTCCGGCCTCCAATATGCCGGACATCCTGGCCTGGCTCCCACAGCCAAGGTGGCAGCCAGAACAACTCTTGCTTTTTATGAACACCTCTGGGAACTACTTGCCTTGCCACCCAGACTTCGGGGCTGCGGGCTTTCCTGGCCACTCTATCCTCAAAAGCACCTTTTTTCATATTTCCCTGCATCGGCCTCCAATATGCCGAACATCCTGGCCTGGCTCCCACAGCCAAGGTGGCAGCCAGAACAACTCTTGTTTTCTTTCAAGGACTCTGGGAACTACTTGCCTTGCCACCCAGACTTTGGGGCTGCGGGCTTTCCTGGCCACTCTATCCTCAAAAGTACCTTTTTTTCATATTTCCCAGCACCGGCCTCCAATATGCCGGACATCCTGGCCTGGCTCCCACAGCCAAGGTGGCAGCCAGAACAACTCTTGCTTTTTATGAACACCTCTGGGAACTACTTGCCTTGCCACCCAGACTTTGGGGCTGCAGGCTTTCCTGGCCACTCTATCCTCAAAAGTACCTTTTTTCATATTTCCCAGCACCGGCCTCCAATATGCCGAACATCCTGGCCTGGCTCCCACAGCCAAGGTGGCAGCCAGAACAACTCTTGTTTTCTTTCAAGGACTCTGGGAACTACTTGCATTGCCACCCAGACTTTGGGGCTGCGGGCTTTCCTGGCCACTCTATCCTCAAAAGCACCTTTTTTCATATTTCCCAGCTCCGGCCTCCAATATGCCGGACATCCTGGCCTGGCTCCCACAGCCAAGGTGGCAGCCCAAACAACTCTTGCTTTTTATGAACACCTCTGGGAACTACTTGCCTTGCCACCCAGACTTCGGGGCTGCGGGCTTTCCTGGCCACTCTATCCTCAAAAGCACCTTTTTTCATATTTCCCAGCACCGGCCTCCAATATTCCGAACATCCTGGCCTGGCTCCCACAGCCAAGGTGGCAGCCCAAACAACTCTTGTTTTCTTTCAAGGACTCTGGGAACTACTTGCATTGCCACGCAGACTATGGGGCTGCGGGCTTTCCTGGCCACTCTATCCTCAAAGGCACCTTTTTTCACTTAATCCTAGCACCTGCCTCCAATATTCCGAACATCCTGGCCTGGCTCCCACAGCAAAGGTGGCAGCCCAAACAACTCTTGCTTTTTATGAACGCCTCTGGGAACTACTTGCATTGCCACCCAGACTTTGGGGCTGCGGGCTTTCCAGGCCACTCTATCCTCAAAAGCACCTTTTTTTCATATTTCCCAGCACCGGCCTCCAATATGCCGAACATCCGGAGCTGACTCCCACAGCCAAGGTGGCAGCCAGAACAACTCTTGTTTTCTTTCAAGGACTCTGGGAACTACTTGCCTTGCCACGCAGACTTTGGGGCTGTGGGCTTTCCTGGACACTCTATCTTCAAAAGCACCTTTTTTCATATTTCCCAGCTCCGGCCTCCAATATGCCGGACATCCTGGCCTGGCTCCCACAGCCATAGTGGCAGCCCAAACAACTCTTGTTTTCTTTCAAGGACTCTGGGAACTACTTGCATTGCCACCCAGACTTTGGGGCTGCGGGCTTTCCTGGCCACTCTATCCTCAAAAGCACCTTTTTTCATATTTCCCAGCTCCGGCCTCTAATATGCCAAACATCCGGAGCTGACTCCCACAGCAAAGGTAGCAGCCCAAACAACTCTTCCTTTTATGAACGCCTCTGGGAACTCCTTGCATTGCCACCCAGACTTCGGGGCTGCGGGCTTTCCTGGCCACTCTATCCTCAAAAGCACCTTTTTTCATATTTCCCTGCATCGGCCTCCAATATGCCGAACATCCTGGCCTGACTCCCACAGCCAAGGTGGCAGCCAGAAGAACTCCTGTTTTCTTTCAAGGACTCTGGGAATTACTTGCATTGCCACGCAGACTTTGGGGCTGCGGGCTTTCTTGGCCACTCTATCCTCAAAAGCACCTTTTTTCATATTTCCCAGCCCCGGCCTCCAATATGCCGAACATCCTGGCCTGGCTCCCACAGCCAAGGTGGCAGCCAGAACAACTCTTGTTTTCTTTCAAGGACTCTGGGAACTACTTGCCTTGCCACCCAGACTTTGGGGCTGCGGGCTTTCCTGGCCACTCTATCCTCAAAGGCACCTTTTTTCACTTAATCCTAGCACCTGCCTCCAATATTCCGAACATCCTGGCCTGGCTCCCACAGCAAAGGTGGCAGCCCAAACAACTCTTGCTTTTTATGAACGCCTCTGGGAACTACTTGCATTGCCACCCAGACTTTGGGGCTGTGGGCTTTCCTGGCCACTCTATCCTCAAAAGTACCTTTTTTTCATATTTCCCAGCACCGGCCTCCAATATGCCGGACATCCTGGCCTGGCTCCCACAGCCAAGGTGGCAGCCAGAACATCTCTTGCTTTTTATGAACACCTCTGGGAACTACTTGCCTTGCCACCCAGACTTTGGGGCTGCAGGCTTTCCTGGCCACTCTATCCTCAAAAGTACCTTTTTTCATATTTCCCAGCACAGGCCTCCAATATTCCGAACATCCTGGCCTGGCTCCCACAGCCAAGGTGGCAGCCAGAACAACTCTTGTTTTCTTTCAAGGACTCTGGGAACTACTTGCATTGCCACCCAGACTTTGGGGCTGCGGGCTTTCCTGGACACTCTATCCTCAAAAGCACCTTTTTTCATATTTCCCAGCTCCGGCCTCCAATATGCCGGACATCCTGGCCTGGCTCCCACAGCCAAGGTGGCAGCCAGAACAACTCTTGCTTTTTATGAACACCTCTGGGAACTACTTGCCTTGCCACCCAGACTTCGGGGCTGCGGGCTTTCCTGGCCACTCTATCCTCAAAAGCACCTTTTTTCATATTTCCCAGCACCGGCCTCCAATATTCCGAACATCCTGGCCTGGCTCCCACAGCCAAGGTGGCAGCCAGAACAACTCTTGTTTTCTTTCAAGGACTCTGGGAACTACTTGCATTGCCACCCAGACTATGGGGCTGCGGGCTTTCCTGGCCACTCTATCCTCAAAGGCACCTTTTTTCACTTAATCCTAGCACCTGCCTCTAATATTCCGAACATCCTGGCCTGGCTCCCACAGCAAAGGTGGCAGCCCAAACAACTCTTGCTTTTTATGAACGCCTCTGGGAACTACTTGCATTGCCACCCAGACTTTGGGGCTGCGGGCTTTCCTGGCCACTCTATCCTCAAAAGCACCTTTTTTCATATTTCCCAGCTCCGGCCTCCAATATTCCGAACATCAGGAGCTGACTCCCACAGCCAAGGTGGCAGCCAGAACAACTCTTGTTTTCTTTCAAGGACTCTGGGAACTACTTGCCTTGCCACCCAGACTTTGGGGCTGCGGGCTTTCCTGGCCACTCTATCCTCAAAAGTACCTTTTTTTCATATTTCCCAGCACCGGCCTCCAATATGCCGGACATCCTGGCCTGGCTCCCACAGCCAAGGTGGCAGCCAGAACAACTCTTGCTTTTTATGAACACCTCTGGGAACTACTTGCCTTGCCACCCAGACTTTGGGGCTGCAGGCTTTCCTGGCCACTCTATCCTCAAAAGTACCTTTTTTCATATTTCCCAGCACAGGCCTCCAATATTCCGAACATCCTGGCCTGGCTCCCACAGCCAAGGTGGCAGCCAGAACAACTCTTGTTTTCTTTCAAGGACTCTGGGAACTACTTGCATTGCCACGCAGACTTTGGGGCTGCGGGCTTTCCTGGACACTCTATCCTCAAAAGCACCTTTTTTCATATTTCCCAGCTCCGGCCTCCAATATGCCGGACATCCTGGCCTGGCTCCCACAGCCAAGGTGGCAGCCAGAACAACTCTTGCTTTTTATGAAGACCTCTGGGAACTACTTGCCTTGCCACCCAGACTTCGGGGCTGCGGGCTTTCCTGGCCACTCTATCCTCAAAAGCACCTTTTTTCATATTTCCCAGCTCCGGCCTCCAATATGCCGAACATCCTGGCCTGGCTCCCACAGCCAAGGTGGCAGCCAGAACAACTCTTGTTTTCTTTCAAGGACTCTGGGAACTACTTGCCTTGCCACCCAGACTTTGGGGCTGCGGGCTTTCCTGGCCACTCTATCCTCAAAAGCACCTTTTTTCATATTTCCCAGCACCGGCCTCCAATATTCCGAACATCCTGGCCTGGCTCCCACAGCCAAGGTGGCAGCCAGAACAACTCTTGTTTTCTTTCAAGGACTCTGGGAACTACTTGCATTGCCACCGAGACTATGGGGCTGCGGGCTTTCCTGGCCACTCTATCCTCAAAGGCACCTTTTTTCACTTAATCCTAGCACCTGCCTCCAATATTCCGAACATCCTGGCCTGGCTCCCACAGCAAAGGTGGCAGCCCAAACAACTCTTGCTTTTTATGAACGCCTCTGGGAACTACTTGCATTGCCACCCAGACTTTGGGGCTGCGGGCTTTCCTGGCCACTCTATCCTCAAAAGCACCTTTTTTCATATTTCCCAGCTCCGGCCTCCAATATGCCGAACATCAGGAGCTGACTCCCACAGCCAAGGTGGCAGCCAGAACAACTCTTGTTTTCTTTCAAGGACTCTGGGAACTACTTGCCTTGCCACCCAGACTTTGGGGCTGCGGGCTTTCCTGGCCACTCTATCCTCAAAAGTACCTTTTTTTCATATTTCCCAGCACCGGCCTCCAATATGCCGGACATCCTGGCCTGGCTCCCACTACCAAGGTGGCAGCCAGAACAACTCTTGCTTTTTATGAACACCTCTGGGAACTACTTGCATTGCCACCCAGACTTTGGGGCTGTGGGCTTTCCTGGCCACTCTATCCTCAAAAGTACCTTTTTTCATATTTCCCAGCACAGGCCTCCAATATTCCGAACATCCTGGCCTGGCTCCCACAGCCAAGGTGGCAGCCAGAACAACTCTTGTTTTCTTTCAAGGACTCTGGGAACTACTTGCATTGCCACCCAGACTTTGGGGCTGCGGGCTTTCCTGGACACTCTATCCTCAAAAGCACCTTTTTTCATATTTCCCAGCTCCGGCCTCCAATATGCCGGACATCCTGGCCTGGCTCCCACAGCCAAGGTGGCAGCCAGAACATCTCTTGTTTTCTTTCAAGGACTCTGGGAACTACTTGCCTTGCCACCCAGACTTTGGGGCTGCGGGCTTTCCTGGCCACTCTATCCTCAAAAGCACCTTTTTTCATATTTCCCAGCTCCGGCCTCCAATATGCCAAACATCCGGAGCTGACTCCCACAGCAAAGGTAGCAGCCCAAACAACTCTTCCTTTTATGAAGGCCTCTGGGAATTACTTGCATTGCCACCCAGACTTTGGGGCTGCGGGCTTTCCTGGCCACTCTATCCTCAAAAGCACCTTTTTTCATATTTCCCAGCACCGGCCTCCAATATGCCGAACATCCTGGCCTGACTCCCACAGCCAAGGTGGCAGCCAGAAGAACTCCTGTTTTCTTTCAAGGACTCTGGGAATTACTTGCATTGCCACCCAGACTTTGGGGCTGCGGGCTTTCCTGGCCACTCTATCCTCAAAAGCACCTTTTATCACCTTATCCCACCACCGGCCTCCAATATGCCGAACATCCTGGCCTGGCTCCCACAGCCAAGGTGGCAGCCAGAACAACTCTTGTTTTCTTTCAAGGACTCTGGGAACTACTTGCATTGCCACCCAGACTATGGGGCTGCGGGCTTTCCTGGCCACTCTATCCTCAAAGGCACCTTTTTTCACTTAATCCTAGCACCTGCCTCCAATATTCCGAACATCCTGGCCTGGCTCCCACAGCAAAGGTGGCAGCCCAAACAACTCTTGCTTTTTATGAACGCCTCTGGGAACTACTTGCATTGCCACCCAGACTTTGGGGCTGCGGGCTTTCCTGGCCACTCTATCCTCAAAAGCACCTTTTTTCATATTTCCCAGCTCCGGCCTCCAATATTCCGAACATCAGGAGCTGACTCCCACAGCCAAGGTGGCAGCCAGAACAACTCTTGTTTTCTTTCAAGGACTCTGGGAACTACTTGCCTTGCCACCCAGACTTTGGGGCTGCGGGCTTTCCTGGCCACTCTATCCTCAAAAGTACCTTTTTTTCATATTTCCCAGCACCGGCCTCCAATATGCCGGACATCCTGGCCTGGCTCCCACAGCCAAGGTGGCAGCCAGAACAACTCTTGCTTTTTATGAACACCTCTGGGAACTACTTGCCTTGCCACCCAGACTTTGGGGCTGCAGGCTTTCCTGGCCACTCTATCCTCAAAAGTACCTTTTTTCATATTTCCCAGCACAGGCCTCCAATATTCCGAACATCCTGGCCTGGCTCCCACAGCCAAGGTGGCAGCCAGAACAACTCTTGGTTTCTTTCAAGGACTCTGGGAACTACTTGCATTGCCACGCAGACTTTGGGGCTGCGGGCTTTCCTGGACACTCTATCCTCAAAAGCACCTTTTTTCATATTTCCCAGCTCCGGCCTCCAATATGCCGGACATCCTGGCCTGGCTCCCACAGCCAAGGTGGCAGCCAGAACAACTCTTGCTTTTTATGAAGACCTCTGGGAACTACTTGCCTTGCCACCCAGACTTCGGGGCTGCGGGCTTTCCTGGACACTCTATCCTCAAAAGCACCTTTTTTCATATTTCCCAGCTCCGGCCTCCAATATGCCGGACATCCTGGCCTGGCTCCCACAGCCAAGGTGGCAGCCAGAACATCTCTTGTTTTCTTTCAAGGACTCTGGGAACTACTGGCATTGCCACCCAGACTTTGGGGCTGCGGGCTTTCCTGGCCACTCTATCCTCAAAAGCACCTTTTTTCATATTTCCCAGCACCGGCCTCCAATATTCTGAACATCCTGGCCTGGCTCCCACAGCCAAGGTGGCAGCCAGAACAACTCTTGTTTTCTTTCAAGGACTCTGGGAACTACTTGCATTGCCACCCAGACTATGGGGCTGCGGGCTTTCCTGGCCACTCTATCCTCAAAGGCACCTTTTTTCACTTAATCCTAGCACCTGCCTCCAATATTCCGAACATCCTGGCCTGGCTCCCACAGCAAAGGTGGCAGCCCAAACAACTCTTGCTTTTTATGAACGCCTCTGGGAACTACTTGCATTGCCACCCAGACTTTGGGGCTGCGGGCTTTCCTGGCCACTCTATCCTCAAAAGCACCTTTTTTCATATTTCCCAGCTCCGGCCTCCAATATGCCGAACATCAGGAGCTGACTCCCACAGCCAAGGTGGCAGCCAGAACAACTCTTGTTTTCTTTCAAGGACTCTGGGAACTACTTGCCTTGCCACCCAGACTTTGGGGCTGCGGGCTTTCCTGGCCACTCTATCCTCAAAAGTACCTTTTTTTCATATTTCCCAGCACCGGCCTCCAATATGCCGGACATCCTGGCCTGGCTCCCACAGCCAAGGTGGCAGCCAGAACAACTCTTGCTTTTTATGAACACCTCTGGGAACTACTTGCATTGCCACCCAGACTTTGGGGCTGTGGGCTTTCCTGGCCACTCTATCCTCAAAAGTACCTTTTTTCATATTTCCCAGCACAGGCCTCCAATATTCCGAACATCCTGGCCTGGCTCCCACAGCCAAGGTGGCAGCCAGAACAACTCTTGTTTTCTTTCAAGGACTCTGGGAACTACTTGCATTGCCACCCAGACTTTGGGGCTGCGGGCTTTCCTGGACACTCTATCCTCAAAAGCACCTTTTTTCATATTTCCCAGCTCCGGCCTCCAATATGCCGGACATCCTGGCCTGGCTCCCACAGCCAAGGTGGCAGCCAGAACAACTCTTGCTTTTTATGAAGACCTCTGGGAACTACTTGCCTTGCCACCCAGACTTCGGGGCTGCGGGCTTTCCTGGCCACTCTATCCTCAAAAGCACCTTTTTTCATATTTCCCAGCACCGGCCTCCAATATTCCGAACATCCTGGCCTGGCTCCCACAGCCAAGGTGGCAGCCAGAACAACTCTTGTTTTCTTTCAAGGACTCTGGGAACTACTTGCATTGCCACGCAGACTATGGGGCTGCGGGCTTTCCTGGCCACTCTATCCTCAAAGGCACCTTTTTTCACTTAATCCTAGCACCTGCCTCCAATATTCCGAACATCCTGGCCTGGCTCCCACAGCAAAGGTGGCAGCCCAAACAACTCTTGCTTTTTATGAACGCCTCTGGGAACTACTTGCATTGCCACGCAGACTATGGGGCTGCGGGCTTTCCTGGCCACTCTATCCTCAAAAGCACCTTTTTTTCATATTTCCCAGCACCGGCCTCCAATATGCCGAACATCCGGAGCTGACTCCCACAGCCAAGGTGGCAGCCAGAACAACTCTTGTTTTCTTTCAAGGACTCTGGGAACTACTTGCCTTGCCACCCAGACTTTGGGGCTGTGGGCTTTCGTGGACACTCTATCCTCAAAAGCACCTTTTTTCATATTTCCCAGCTCCGGCCTCCAATATGCCGGACATCCTGGCCTGGCTCCCACAGCCAAGGTGGCAGCCAGAACATCTCTTGTTTTCTTTCAAGGACTCTGGGAACTACTTGCCTTGCCACCCAGACTTTGGGGCTGCGGGCTTTCCTGGCCACTCTATCCTCAAAAGCACCTTTTTTCATATTTCCCAGCTCCGGCCTCCAATATGCCAAACATCCGGAGCTGACTCCCACAGCAAAGGTAGCAGCCCAAACAACTCTTCCTTTTATGAAGGCCTCTGGGAACTCCTTGCATTGCCACCCAGACTTTGGGGCTGCGGGCTTTCCTGGCCACTCTATCCTCAAAAGCACCTTTTTTCATATTTCCCAGCACCGGCCTCCAGTATGCCGAACATCCTGGCCTGGCTCCCACAGCCAAGGTGGCAGCCCAAACAACTCTTGTTTTCTTTCAAGGACTCTGGGAACTACTTGCCTTGCCACCCAGACTTTGGGGCTGCGGGCTTTCATGGCCACTCTATCCTCAAAGGCACCTTTTTTCACTTAATCCTAGCACCTCCCTCCAATATTCCGAACATCCTGGCCTGGCTCCCACAGCCAAGGTGGCAGCCCAAACAACTCTTGCTTTTTATGAACGCCTCTGGGAACTACTTGCATTGCCACCCAGACTTTGGGGCTGCGGGCTTTCCTGGCCTCTCTATCCTCAAAAGTACTTTTTTTTCACTTTTTCCCATCACCGGCCTCCAATATGCCGAACATCCTGGCCTGGCTCCCACAGCCAAGGTGGCAGCCAGAACAACTCTTGTTTTCTTTCAAGGACTCTGGGAACTACTTGCCTTGCCACCCAGACTTTGGGGCTGTGGGCTTTCGTGGACACTCTATCCTCAAAAGCACCTTTTTTCATATTTCCCAGCTCCGGCCTCCAATATGCCGGACATCCTGGCCTGGCTCCCACAGCCAAGGTGGCAGCCAGAACATCTCTTGTTTTCTTTCAAGGACTCTGGGAACTACTTGCCTTGCCACCCAGACTTTGGGGCTGCGGGCTTTCCTGGCCACTCTATCCTCAAAAGCACCTTTTTTCATATTTCCCAGCTCCGGCCTCCAATATGCCAAACATCCGGAGCTGACTCCCACAGCAAAGGTAGCAGCCCAAACAACTCTTCCTTTTATGAAGGCCTCTGGGAACTCCTTGCATTGCCACCCAGACTTTGGGGCTGCGGGCTTTCCTGGGCACTCTAACCTCAAAAGCACCTTTTTTCATATTTCCCAGCACCGGCCTCCAGTATGCCGAACATCCTGGACTGACTCCCACAGCCAAGGTGGCAGCCAGAAGAACTCCTGTTTTCTTTCAGGGACTCTGGGAATTACTTGCATTGCCACCCAGACTTTGGGGCTGCGGGCTTTCCTGGCCACTCTATCCTCAAAAGCACCTTTTTTCATATTTCCCAGCCCCGGCCTCCAATATTCCGAACATCCTGGCCTGGCTCCCACAGCCAAGGTGGCAGCCAGAACAACTCTTGTTTTCTTTCAAGGACTCTGGGAACTACTTGCCTTGCCACCCAGACTTTGGGGCTGCGGGCTTTCCTGGCCACTCTATCCTCAAAAGCACCTTTTTTCATATTTCCCAGCACCGGCCTCCAATATGCCGGACATCCTGGCCTGGCTCCCACAGCCAAGGTGGCAGCCAGAACAACTCTTGCTTTTTATGAACACCTCTGGGAACTACTTGCCTTGCCACCCAGACTTTGGGGCTGCGGGCTTTCCTGGCCACTCTATCCTCAAAAGCACCTTTTTTCATATTTCCCAGCTCCGGCCTCCAATATGCCAAACATCCTGGCCTGGCTCCCACACCCAAGGTGGCAGCCAGAATAACTCTTGTTTTCTTTCAAGGACTCTGGGAACTACTTGCCTTGCCATCCAGACTTTGGGGCTGCGGGCTTTCATGGCCACTCTATCCTCAAAGGCACCTTTTTTCACTTAATCCTAGCACCGGCCTCCAATATTCCGAACATCCTGGCCTGGCTCCCACAGCCAAGGTGGCAGCCCAAACAACTCTTGCTTTTTATGAACGCCTCTGGGAACTACTTGCCTTGCCACCCAGACTTTGGGGCTGCGGGCTTTCCTGGCCTCTCTATCCTCAAAAGCACCTTTTTTCATATTTCCCAGCACTGGCCTCCAATATGCCGAACATCCGGAGCTGACTCCCACAGCCAAGGTGGCAGCCAGAACAACTCTTGTTTTCTTTCAAGGACTCTGGGAACTACTTGCATTGCCACGCAGACTATGGGGCTGCGGGCTTTCCTGGCCACTCTATCCTCAAAGGCACCTTTTTTCACTTAATCCTAGCACCTGCCTCCAATATTCCGAACATCCTGGCCTGGCTCCCACAGCAAAGGTGGCAGCCCAAACAACTCTTGCTTTTTATGAACGCCTCTGGGAACTACTTGCATTGCCACCCAGACTTTGGGGCTGCGGGCTTTCCAGGCCACTCTATCCTCAAAAGCACCTTTTTTTCATATTTCCCAGCACCGGCCTCCAATATGCCGAACATCCGGAGCTGACTCCCACAGCCAAGGTGGCAGCCAGAACAACTCTTGTTTTCTTTCAAGGACTCTGGGAACTACTTGCCTTGCCACCCAGACTTTGGAGCTGCGGGCTTTCCTGGCCACTCTATCCTCAAAAGCACCTTTTTTCATATTTCCCAGCACCGGCCTCCAATATGCCGAACATCCGGAGCTGACTCCCACAGCCAAGGTGGCAGCCAGAACAACTCTTGTTTTCTTTCAAGGACTCTGGGAACTACTTGCATTGCCACGCAGACTTTGGGGCTGCGGGCTTTCCTGGCCACTCTATCCTCAAAGGCACCTTTTTTCACTTAATCCTAGCACCTGCCTCCAATATTCCGAACATCCTGGCCTGGCTCCCACAGCCAAGGTGGCAGCCCAAACAACTCTTGCTTTTTATGAACGCCTCTGGGAACTACTTGCATTGCCACCCAGACTTTGGGGCTGCGGGCTTTCCTGGCCTCTCTATCCTCAAAAGTACTTTTTTTTCACTTTTTCCCATCACCGGCCTCCAATATGCCGAACATCCTGGCCTGGCTCCCACAGCCAAGGTGGCAACCAGAACAACTCTTGTTTTCTTTCAAGGACTCTGGGAACTACTTGCCTTGCCACCCAGACTTTGGGGCTGTGGGCTTTCCTGGCCACTCTAATCTCAAAAGCACCTTTTTTGACTTAATCCTAGCACCGGCCTCCAATATTCAGAACATCCTGGCCTGGCTCCCACAGCCAAGGTGGCAGCCCAAACAACTCTTGCTTTTTATGAACGCCTCTGGGAACTACTTGCATTGCCACCCAGACTTTGGGGCTGCGGGCTATCCTGGCCACTCTATCCTCAAAAGCACCTTTTTTCACTTAATCCTAGCACCGGCCTCCAATATTCCGAACATCCTGGCCTGGCTCCCACAGCCAAGGTGGCAGCCCAAACAACTCTTGCTTTTTATGAACGCCTCTGGGAACTACTTGCATTGCCACCCAGACTTTGGGGCTGCGGGCTTTCCTGGCCACTCTATCCTCAAAAGCACCTTTTTTCATATTTCCCAGCACCGGCCTCCAATATGCCGAACATCCGGAGCTGACTCCCACAGCCAAGGTGGCAGCCAGAACAACTCTTGTTTTCTTTCAAGGACTCTGGGAACTACTTGCATTGCCACGCAGACTATGGGGCTGCGGGCTTTCCTGGCCACTCTATCCTCAAAGGCACCTTTTTTCACTTAATCCTAGCACCTGCCTCCAATATTCCGAACATCCTGGCCTGGCTCCCACAGCAAAGGTGGCAGCCCAAACAACTCTTGCTTTTTATGAACGCCTCTGGGAACTACTTGCATTGCCACCCAGACTTTGGGGCTGCGGGCTTTCCTGGCCACTCTATCCTCAAAAGCACCTTTTTTCATATTTCCCAGCTCCGGCCTCCAATATTCCGAACATCCGGAGCTGACTCCCACAGCCAAGGTGGCAGCCAGAACAACTCTTGTTTTCTTTCAAGGACTCTGGGAACTACTTGCCTTGCCACCCAGACTTTGGGGCTGCGGGCTTTCCTGGCCACTCTATCCTCAAAAGCACCTTTTTTCATATTTCCCAGCACCGGCCTCCAATATGCCGGACATCCTGGCCTGGCTCCCACAGCCAAGGTGGCAGCCAGAACAACTCTTGTTTTCTTTCAAGGACTCTGGGAACTACTTGCCTTGCCACCCAGACTTTGGGGCTGCGGGCTTTCCTGGCCACTCTATCCTCAAAAGTACCTTTTTTTCATATTTCCCAGCACCGGCCTCCAATATGCCGAACATCCTGGCCTGGCTCCCACAGCCAAGGTGGCAGCCAGAACAACTCTTGCTTTTTATGAACACCTCTGGGAACTACTTGCCTTGCCACCCAGACTTCGGGGCTGCGGGCTTTCCTGGCCACTCTATCCTCAAAAGCACCTTTTTTCATATTTCCCAGCACCGGCCTCCAATATTCCGAACATCCTGGCCTGGCTCCCACAGCCAAGGTGGCAGCCAGAACAACTCTTGTTTTCTTTCAAGGACTCTGGGAACTACTTGCCTTGCCACCCAGACTTTGGGGCTGCGGGCTTTCCTGGCCACTCTATCCTCAAAGGCACCTTTTTTCACTTAATCCTAGCACCTGCCTCCAATATGCCGAACATCCGCAGCTGACTCCCACAGCCAAGGTGGCAGCCAGAATAACTCTTGTTTTCTTTCAAGGACTCTGGGAACTACTTGCCTTGCCACCCAGACTTTGGGGCTGCGGGCTTTCATGGCCACTCTATCCTCAAAGGCACCTTTTTTCACTTAATCCTAGCACCTGCCTCCAATATTCCGAACATCCTGGCCTGGCTCCCACAGCCAAGGTGGCAGCCAGAACAACTCTTGCTTTTTATGAACGCCTCTGGGAACTACTTGCCTTGCCACCCAGACTTTGGGGCTGCGGGCTTTCCTGGCCACTCTATCCTCAAAAGTACTTTTTTTTCACTTTTTCCCATCACCGGCCTCCAATATGCCGAACATCCTGGCCTGGCTCCCACAGCCAAGGTGGCAGCCAGAACAACTCTTGTTTTCTTTCAAGGACTCTGGGAACTACTTGCCTTGCCACCCAGACTTTGGGGCTGTGGGCTTTCCTGGCCACTCTAATCTCAAAAGCACCTTTTTTGACTTAATCCTAGCACCGGCCTCCAATATTCCGAACATCCTGGCCTGGCTCCCACAGCCAAGGTGGCAGCCCAAAGAACTCTTGCTTTTTATGAACGCCTCTGGGAACTACTTGCATTGCCACCCAGACTTTGGGGCTGCGGGCTATCCTGGCCACTCTATCCTCAAAAGCACCTTTTTTCACTTAATCCTAGCACCGGCCTCCAATATTCCGAACATCCTGGCCTGGCTCCCACAGCCAAGGTGGCAGCCCAAACAACTCTTGCTTTTTATGAACGCCTCTGGGAACTACTTGCATTGCCACCCAGACTTTGGGGCTGCGGGCTTTCCTGGCCACTCTATCCTCAAAAGCACCTTTTTTCATATTTCCCAGCACTGGCCTCCAATATGCCGAACATCCGGAGCTGACTCCCACAGCCAAGGTGGCAGCCAGAACAACTCTTGTTTTCTTGCAAGGACTCTGGGAACTACTTGCATTGCCACCCAGACTTTGGGGCTGCGGGCTTTCCTGGCCACTCTATCCTCAAAAGCACCTTTTTTCACTTAATCCTAGCACCTGCCTCCAATATTCCGAACATCCTGGCCTGGCTCCCACAGCCAAGGTGGCAGTCCAAACAACTCTTGCTTTTTATGAACGCCTCTGGGAACTACTTGCCTTGCCACCCAGACTTTGGGGCTGCGGGCTTTCCTGGCCACTCTATCCTCAAAAGCACCTTTTTTCATATTTCCCAGCTCCGGCCTCCAATATGCCAGACATCCTGGCCTGGCTCCCACAGCCAAGGTGGCAGCCAGAACAACTCTTGTTTTCTTTCAAGGACTCTGGGAACTACTTGCCTTGCCACCCAGACTTTGGGGCTGCGGGCTTTCCTGGCCACTCTATCCTCAAAAGCACCTTTTTTCACTTAATCCTAGCACCTGCCTCCAATATTCCGAACGTCCTGGACTGACTCCCACAGCAAAGGTGGCAGCCCAAACAACTCTTGCTTTTTATGAACACCTCTGGGAACTACTTGCATTGCCACCCAGACTTTGGGGCTGCGGGCTTTCCTGGCCACTCTATCCTCAAAAGCACCTTTTTTCATATTTCCCAGCACCGGCCTCCAATATGCCGAACATCCGGAGCTGACTCCCACAGCCAAGGTGGCAGCCAGAACAACTCTTGTTTTCTTTCAAGGACTCTGGGAATTACTTGCATTGCCACCCAGACTTTGGGGCTGCGGGCTTTCTTGGCCACTCTATCCTCAAAAGCACCTTTTTTCATATTTCCCAGCACCGGCCTCCAATATGCCGAACATCCTGGCCTGGCTCCCACAGCCAAGGTGGCAGCCAGAACAACTCTTGTTTTCTTTCAAGGACTCGGGGAACTACTTGCATTGCCACCCAGACTTTGGGGCTGCGGGCTTTCCTGGACACTCTATCCTCAAAAGCACCTTTTTTCATATTTCCCAGCTCCGGCCTCCAATATGCCGGACATCCTGGCCTGGCTCCCACAGCCAAGGTGGCAGCCAGAACAACTCTTGCTTTTTATGAACACCTCTGGGAACTACTTGCCTTGCCACCCAGACTTTGGGGCTGCGGGCTTTCCTGGCCACTCTATCCTCAAAAGCACCTTTTTTCATATTTCCCAGCACCGGCCTCCAATATGCCGAACATCCTGGCCTGGCTCCCACAGCCAAGGTGGCAGCCAGAATAACTCTTGTTTTCTTTCAAGGACTCTGGGAACTACTTGCCTTGCCACCCAGACTTTGGGGCTGCGGGCTTTCCTGGCCACTCTATCCTCAAAGGCACCTTTTTTCACTTAATCCTAGCACCTGCCTCCAATATTCCGAACATCCTGGCTTGGCTCCCACAGCCAAGGTGGCAGCCCAAACAACTCTTGCTTTTTATGAACGCCTCTGGGAACTACTTGCATTGCCACCCAGACTTTGGGGCTGCGGGCTTTCCTGGCCACTCTATCCTCAAAAGTACTTTTTTTTCACTTTTTCCCATCACCGGCCTCCAATATGCCGAACATCCTGGCCTGGCTCCCACAGCCAAGGTGGCAGCCAGAACAACTCTTGTTTTCTTTCAAGGACTCTGGGAACTACTTGCCTTGACACCCAGACTTTGGGGCTGTGGGCTTTCCTGGCCACTCTATCCTCAAAAGCACCTTTTTTGACTTAATCCTAGCACCGGCCTCCAATATTCCGAACATCCTGGCTTGGCTCCCACAGCCAAGGTGGCAGCCCAAACAACTCTTGCTTTTTATGAACGCCTCTGGGAACTACTTGCATTGCCACCCAGACTTTGGGGCTGCGGGCTATCCTGGCCACTCTATCCTCAAAAGCACCTTTTTTCACTTAATCCTAGCACCGGCCTCCAATATTCCGAACATCCTTGGCCTGGCTCCCACACCGAAGGTGGCAGCCCAAACAACTCTTGCTTTTTATGAACGCCTCTGGGAACTACTTGCCTTGCCACCCAGACTTTGGAGCTGCGGGCTTTCCTGGCCACTCTATCCTCAAAAGCACCTTTTTTCATATTTCCCAGCTCCGGCCTCCAATATGCCGAACATCCTGGCCTGGCTCCCACAGCCAAGGTGGCAGCCAGAACAACTCTTGTTTTCTTTCAAGGACTCTGGGAACTACTTGCCTTGCCACCCAGACTTTGGGGCTGCGGGCTTTCCTGGACACTCTATCCTCAAAAGCACCTTTTTTCATATTTCCCAGCTCCGGCCTCCAATATGCCAGACATCCTGGCCTGGCTCCCACAGCAAAGGTGGCAGCCAGAACAACTCTTGCTTTTTATGAACACCTCTGGGAACTACTTGCCTTGCCACCCAGACTTTGGGGCTGCGGGCTTTCCTGGCCACTCTATCCTCAAAAGCACCTTTTTTCATATTTCCCAGCTCCGGCCTCCAATATGCCGAACATCCTGGCCTGGCTCCCACAGCCAAGGTGGCAGCCAGAACAACTCTTGTTTTCTTTCAAGGACTCTGGGAACTACTTGCCTTGCCACCCAGACTTTGGGGCTGCGGGCTTTCCTGGCCACTCTATCCTCAAAGGCACCTTTTTTCACTTAATCCTAGCACCTGCCTCCAATATTCCGAACATCCGGAGCTGACTCCCACAGCCAAGGTGGCAGCCAGAACAACTCTTGTTTTCTTTCAAGGACTCTGGGAACTACTTGCCTTGCCACCCAGACTTTGGGGCTGCGGGCTTTCCTGGCCACTCTATCCTCAAAAGCACCTTTTTTCATATTTCCCAGCTCCGGCCTCCAATATGCCGGACATCCTGGCCTGGCTCCCACAGCCAAGGTGGCAGCCAGAACAACTCTTGCTTTTTATGAACGCCTCTGGGAACTACTTGCATTGCCACCCAGACTTTGGGGCTGCGGGCTTTCCTGGCCACTCTATCCTCAAAAGCACCTTTTTTCATATTTCCCAGCTCCGGCCTCCAATATGCCGAACATCCGGAGCTGACTCCCACAGCCAAGGTGGCAGCCAGAACAACTCTTGTTTTCTTTCAAGGACTCTGGGAACTACTTGCATTGCCACCCAGACTTTGGGGCTGCGGGCTTTCCTGGCCACTCTATCCTCAAAAGCACCTTTTTTCATATTTCCCAGCTCCGGCCTCCAATATGCCGAACATCCTGGCCTGGCTCCCACAGCCAAGGTGGCAGCCAGAACAACTCTTGTTTTCTTTCAAGGACTCTGGGAACTACTTGCCTTGCCACCCAGACTTTGGGGCTGCGGGCTTTCCTGGCCACTCTATCCACAAAAGTACCTTTTTTTCATATTTCCCAGCACCGGCCTCCAATATGCCGGACATCCTGGCATGGCTCCCACACCCAAGGTGGCAGCCAGAACAACTCTTGCTTTTTATGAACACCTCTGGGAACTACTTGCATTGCCACGCAGACTATGGGGCTGCGGGCTTTCCTGGCCACTCTATCCTCAAAAGCACCTTTTTTCATATTTCCCAGCACCGGCCTCCAATATTCTGAACATCCTGGCCTGGCTCCCACAGCCAAGGTGGCAGCCAGAACAACTCTTGTTTTCTTTCAAGGACTCTGGGAACTACTTGCATTGCCACCCAGACTTTGGGGCTGCGGGCTTTCCTGGCCACTCTATCCTCAAAGGCACCTTTTTTCACTTAATCCTAGCACCTGCCTCCAATATTCCGAACATCCTGGCCTGGCTCCCACAGCCAAGGTGGCAGCCAGAACAACTCTTGCTTTTTATGAACGCCTCTGGGAACTACTTGCATTGCCACCCAGACTTTGGGGCTGCGGGCTTTCCTGGCCACTCTATCCTCAAAAGCACCTTTTTTCATATTTCCCAGCTCCGGCCTCCAATATGCCAGACATCCTGGCCTGGCTCCCACAGCCAAGGTGGCAGCCAGAACAACTCTTGCTTTTTATGAACACCTCTGGGAACTACTTGCCTTGCCACCCAGACTTTGGGGCTGCGGGCTTTCCTGGCCACTCTATCCTCAAAAGCACCTTTTTTCATATTTCCCAGCTCCGGCCTCCAATATGCCGAACATCCTGGCCTGGCTCCCACAGCCAAGGTGGCAGCCAGAACAACTCTTGTTTTCTTTCAAGGACTCTGGGAACTACTTGCATTGCCACCCAGACTTTGGGGCTGCGGGCTTTCCTGGCCACTCTATCCTCAAAGGCACCTTTTTTCACTTAATCCTAGCACCGGCCTCCAATATGCCGAACATCCGGAGCTGACTCCCACAGCCAAGGTGGCAGCCAGAACAACTCTTGTTTTCTTTCAAGGACTCTGGGAACTACTTGCCTTGCCACCCAGACTTTGGGGCTGCGGGCTTTCCTGGCCACTCTATCCTCAAAAGTACCTTTTTTTCATATTTCCCAGCACCGGCCTCCAATATGCCGGACATCCTGGCATGGCTCCCACACCCAAGGTGGCAGCCAGAACAACTCTTGCTTTTTATGAACGTCTCTGGGAACTACTTGCATTGCCACCCAGACTTTGGGGCTGTGGGCTTTCCTGGCCACTCTATCCTGAAAAGCACCTTTTTTCATATTTCCCAGCACCGGCCTCCAATATTCTGAACATCCTGGCCTGGCTCCCACAGCCAAGGTGGCAGCCAGAACAACTCTTGTTTTCTTTCAAGGACTCTGGGAACTACTTGCATTGCCACCCAGACTTTGGGGCTGCGGGCTTTCCTGGCCACTCTATCCTCAAAGGCACCTTTTTTCCCTTAATCCTAGCACCTGCCTCCAATATTCCGAACATCCTGGCCTGGCTCCCACAGCCAAGGTGGCAGCCAGAACAACTCTTGCTTTTTATGAACGCCTCTGGGAACTACTTGCATTGCCACCCAGACTTTGGGGCTGCGGGCTTTCCTGGCCACTCTATCCTCAAAAGCACCTTTTTTCATATTTCCCAGCACCGGCCTCCAATATGCCGAACATCCGGAGCTGACTCCCACAGCAAAGGTGGCAGCCAGAACAACTCTTGTTTTCTTTCAAGGACTCTGGGAACTACTTGCATTGCCACCCAGACTTTGGGGCTGCGGGCTTTCCTGGCCACTCTATCCTCAAAAGCACCTTTTTTCATATTTCCCAGCTCCGGCCTCCAATATGCCGAACATCCGGAGCTGACTCCCACAGCCAAGGTGGCAGCCAGAACAACTCTTGTTTTCTTTCAAGGACTCTGGGAACTACTTGCATTGCCACCCAGACTTTGGGGCTGCGGGCTTTCCTGGCCACTCTATCCTCAAAAGTACTTTTTTTTCACTTTTTCCCATCACCGGCCTCCAATATGCCGAACATCCTGGCCTGGCTCCCACAGCCAAGGTGGCAGCCAGAACAACTCTTGTTTTCTTTCAAGGACTCTGGGAACTACTTGCCTTGACACCCAGACTTTGGGGCTGTGGGCTTTCCTGGCCACTCTATCCTCAAAAGCACCTTTTTTGACTTAATCCTAGCACCGGCCTCCAATATTCCGAACATCCTGGCTTGGCTCCCACAGCCAAGGTGGCAGCCCAAACAACTCTTGCTTTTTATGAACGCCTCTGGGAACTACTTGCATTGCCACCCAGACTTTGGGGCTGCGGGCTATCCTGGCCACTCTATCCTCAAAAGCACCTTTTTTCACTTAATCCTAGCACCGGCCTCCAATATTCCGAACATCCTTGGCCTGGCTCCCACACCGAAGGTGGCAGCCCAAACAACTCTTGCTTTTTATGAACGCCTCTGGGAACTACTTGCCTTGCCACCCAGACTTTGGAGCTGCGGGCTTTCCTGGCCACTCTATCCTCAAAAGCACCTTTTTTCATATTTCCCAGCTCCGGCCTCCAATATGCCGAACATCCTGGCCTGGCTCCCACAGCCAAGGTGGCAGCCAGAACAACTCTTGTTTTCTTTCAAGGACTCTGGGAACTACTTGCCTTGCCACCCAGACTTTGGGGCTGCGGGCTTTCCTGGCCACTCTATCCTCAAAAGTACCTTTTTTTCATATTTCCCAGCACCGGCCTCCAATATGCCGGACATCCTGGCATGGCTCCCACACCCAAGGTGGCAGCCAGAACAACTCTTGCTTTTTATGAACGTCTCTGGGAACTACTTGCATTGCCACCCAGACTTTGGGGCTGCGGGCTTTCCTGGCCACTCTATCCTCAAAAGCACCTTTTTTCACTTAATCCTAGCACCTGCCTCCAATATTCCGAACATCCTGGCCTGGCTCCCACAGCCAAGGTGGCAGTCCAAACAACTCTTGCTTTTTATGAACGCCTCTGGGAACTACTTGCCTTGCCACCCAGACTTTGGGGCTGCGGGCTTTCCTGGCCACTCTATCCTCAAAAGCACCTTTTTTCATATTTCCCAGCTCCGGCCTCCAATATGCCAGACATCCTGGCCTGGCTCCCACAGCCAAGGTGGCAGCCAGAACAACTCTTGTTTTCTTTCAAGGACTCTGGGAACTACTTGCCTTGCCACCCAGACTTTGGGGCTGCGGGCTTTCCTGGCCACTCTATCCTCAAAAGCACCTTTTTTCACTTAATCCTAGCACCTGCCTCCAATATTCCGAACGTCCTGGACTGACTCCCACAGCAAAGGTGGCAGCCCAAACAACTCTTGCTTTTTATGAACACCTCTGGGAACTACTTGCATTGCCACCCAGACTTTGGGGCTGCGGGCTTTCCTGGCCACTCTATCCTCAAAAGCACCTTTTTTCATATTTCCCAGCACCGGCCTCCAATATGCCGAACATCCGGAGCTGACTCCCACAGCCAAGGTGGCAGCCAGAACAACTCTTGTTTTCTTTCAAGGACTCTGGGAATTACTTGCATTGCCACCCAGACTTTGGGGCTGCGGGCTTTCTTGGCCACTCTATCCTCAAAAGCACCTTTTTTCATATTTCCCAGCACCGGCCTCCAATATGCCGAACATCCTGGCCTGGCTCCCACAGCCAAGGTGGCAGCCAGAACAACTCTTGTTTTCTTTCAAGGACTCGGGGAACTACTTGCATTGCCACCCAGACTTTGGGGCTGCGGGCTTTCCTGGCCACTCTATCCTCAAAAGCACCTTTTTTCATATTTCCCAGCTCCGGCCTCCAATATGCCGGACATCCTGGCCTGGCTCCCACAGCCAAGGTGGCAGCCAGAACAACTCTTGCTTTTTATGAACACCTCTGGGAACTACTTGCCTTGCCACCCAGACTTTGGGGCTGCGGGCTTTCCTGGCCACTCTATCCTCAAAAGCACCTTTTTTCATATTTCCCAGCACCGGCCTCCAATATGCCGAACATCCTGGCCTGGCTCCCACAGCCAAGGTGGCAGCCAGAATAACTCTTGTTTTCTTTCAAGGACTCTGGGAACTACTTGCCTTGCCACCCAGACTTTGGGGCTGCGGGCTTTCCTGGCCACTCTATCCTCAAAGGCACCTTTTTTCACTTAATCCTAGCACCTGCCTCCAATATTCCGAACATCCTGGCTTGGCTCCCACAGCCAAGGTGGCAGCCCAAACAACTCTTGCTTTTTATGAACGCCTCTGGGAACTACTTGCATTGCCACCCAGACTTTGGGGCTGCGGGCTTTCCTGGACACTCTATCCTCAAAAGTACTTTTTTTTCACTTTTTCCCATCACCGGCCTCCAATATGCCGAACATCCTGGCCTGGCTCCCACAGCCAAGGTGGCAGCCAGAACAACTCTTGTTTTCTTTCAAGGACTCTGGGAACTACTTGCCTTGACACCCAGACTTTGGGGCTGTGGGCTTTCCTGGCCACTCTATCCTCAAAAGCACCTTTTTTGACTTAATCCTAGCACCGGCCTCCAATATTCCGAACATCCTGGCTTGGCTCCCACAGCCAAGGTGGCAGCCCAAACAACTCTTGCTTTTTATGAACGCCTCTGGGAACTACTTGCATTGCCACCCAGACTTTGGGGCTGCGGGCTATCCTGGCCACTCTATCCTCAAAAGCACCTTTTTTCACTTAATCCTAGCACCGGCCTCCAATATTCCGAACATCCTTGGCCTGGCTCCCACACCGAAGGTGGCAGCCCAAACAACTCTTGCTTTTTATGAACGCCTCTGGGAACTACTTGCCTTGCCACCCAGACTTTGGAGCTGCGGGCTTTCCTGGCCACTCTATCCTCAAAAGCACCTTTTTTCATATTTCCCAGCTCCGGCCTCCAATATGCCGAACATCCTGGCCTGGCTCCCACAGCCAAGGTGGCAGCCAGAACAACTCTTGTTTTCTTTCAAGGACTCTGGGAACTACTTGCCTTGCCACCCAGACTTTGGGGCTGCGGGCTTTCCTGGACACTCTATCCTCAAAAGCACCTTTTTTCATATTTCCCAGCTCCGGCCTCCAATATGCCAGACATCCTGGCCTGGCTCCCACAGCAAAGGTGGCAGCCAGAACAACTCTTGCTTTTTATGAACACCTCTGGGAACTACTTGCCTTGCCACCCAGACTTTGGGGCTGCGGGCTTTCCTGGCCACTCTATCCTCAAAAGCACCTTTTTTCATATTTCCCAGCTCCGGCCTCCAATATGCCGAACATCCTGGCCTGGCTCCCACAGCCAAGGTGGCAGCCAGAACAACTCTTGTTTTCTTTCAAGGACTCTGGGAACTACTTGCCTTGCCACCCAGACTTTGGGGCTGCGGGCTTTCCTGGCCACTCTATCCTCAAAGGCACCTTTTTTCACTTAATCCTAGCACCTGCCTCCAATATTCCGAACATCCGGAGCTGACTCCCACAGCCAAGGTGGCAGCCAGAACAACTCTTGTTTTCTTTCAAGGACTCTGGGAACTACTTGCCTTGCCACCCAGACTTTGGGGCTGCGGGCTTTCCTGGCCACTCTATCCTCAAAAGCACCTTTTTTCATATTTCCCAGCTCCGGCCTCCAATATGCCGGACATCCTGGCCTGGCTCCCACAGCCAAGGTGGCAGCCAGAACAACTCTTGCTTTTTATGAACGCCTCTGGGAACTACTTGCATTGCCACCCAGACTTTGGGGCTGCGGGCTTTCCTGGCCACTCTATCCTCAAAAGCACCTTTTTTCATATTTCCCAGCTCCGGCCTCCAATATGCCGAACATCCGGAGCTGACTCCCACAGCCAAGGTGGCAGCCAGAACAACTCTTGTTTTCTTTCAAGGACTCTGGGAACTACTTGCATTGCCACCCAGACTTTGGGGCTGCGGGCTTTCCTGGCCACTCTATCCTCAAAAGCACCTTTTTTCATATTTCCCAGCTCCGGCCTCCAATATGCCGAACATCCTGGCCTGGCTCCCACAGCCAAGGTGGCAGCCAGAACAACTCTTGTTTTCTTTCAAGGACTCTGGGAACTACTTGCCTTGCCACCCAGACTTTGGGGCTGCGGGCTTTCCTGGCCACTCTATCCTCAAAAGTACCTTTTTTTCATATTTCCCAGCACCGGCCTCCAATATGCCGGACATCCTGGCATGGCTCCCACACCCAAGGTGGCAGCCAGAACAACTCTTGCTTTTTATGAACACCTCTGGGAACTACTTGCATTGCCACCCAGACTTTGGGGCTGCGGGCTTTCCTGGCCACTCTATCCTCAAAAGTACTTTTTTTTCACTTTTTCCCATCACCGGCCTCCAATATGCCGAACATCCTGGCCTGGCTCCCACAGCCAAGGTGGCAGCCAGAACAACTCTTGTTTTCTTTCAAGGACTCTGGGAACTACTTGCCTTGACACCCAGACTTTGGGGCTGTGGGCTTTCCTGGCCACTCTATCCTCAAAAGCACCTTTTTTGACTTAATCCTAGCACCGGCCTCCAATATGCCGAACATCCTGGCCTGGCTCCCACAGCCAAGGTGGCAGCCCAAACAACTCTTGCTTTTTATGAACGCCTCTGGGAACTACTTGCATTGCCACCCAGACTTTGGGGCTGCGGGCTATCCTGGCCACTCTATCCTCAAAAGCACCTTTTTTCACTTAATCCTAGCACCGGCCTCCAATATTCCGAACATCCTTGGCCTGGCTCCCACACCGAAGGTGGCAGCCCAAACAACTCTTGCTTTTTATGAACGCCTCTGGGAACTACTTGCCTTGCCACCCAGACTTTGGGGCTGCGGGCTTTCCTGGCCACTCTATCCTCAAAAGCACCTTTTTTCATATTTCCCAGCACCGGCCTCCAATATGCCGAACATCCTGGCCTGGCTCCCACAGCCAAGGTGGCAGCCAGAATAACTCTTGTTTTCTTTCAAGGACTCTGGGAACTACTTGCCTTGCCACCCAGACTTTGGGGCTGCGGGCTTTCCTGGCCACTCTATCCTCAAAGGCACCTTTTTTCACTTAATCCTAGCACCTGCCTCCAATATTCCGAACATCCTGGCTTGGCTCCCACAGCCAAGGTGGCAGCCCAAACAACTCTTGCTTTTTATGAACGCCTCTGGGAACTACTTGCATTGCCACCCAGACTTTGGGGCTGCGGGCTTTCCTGGCCACTCTATCCTCAAAAGTACTTTTTTTTCACTTTTTCCCATCACCGGCCTCCAATATGCCGAACATCCTGGCCTGGCTCCCACAGCCAAGGTGGCAGCCAGAACAACTCTTGTTTTCTTTCAAGGACTCTGGGAACTACTTGCCTTGACACCCAGACTTTGGGGCTGTGGGCTTTCCTGGCCACTCTATCCTCAAAAGCACCTTTTTTGACTTAATCCTAGCACCGGCCTCCAATATTCCGAACATCCTGGCTTGGCTCCCACAGCCAAGGTGGCAGCCCAAACAACTCTTGCTTTTTATGAACGCCTCTGGGAACTACTTGCATTGCCACCCAGACTTTGGGGCTGCGGGCTATCCTGGCCACTCTATCCTCAAAAGCACCTTTTTTCACTTAATCCTAGCACCGGCCTCCAATATTCCGAACATCCTTGGCCTGGCTCCCACACCGAAGGTGGCAGCCCAAACAACTCTTGCTTTTTATGAACGCCTCTGGGAACTACTTGCCTTGCCACCCAGACTTTGGGGCTGTGGGCTTTCCTGGCCACTCTATCCTGAAAAGCACCTTTTTTCATATTTCCCAGCACCGGCCTCCAATATTCTGAACATCCTGGCCTGGCTCCCACAGCCAAGGTGGCAGCCAGAACAACTCTTGTTTTCTTTCAAGGACTCTGGGAACTACTTGCATTGCCACCCAGACTTTGGGGCTGCGGGCTTTCCTGGCCACTCTATCCTCAAAGGCACCTTTTTTCCCTTAATCCTAGCACCTGCCTCCAATATTCCGAACATCCTGGCCTGGCTCCCACAGCCAAGGTGGCAGCCAGAACAACTCTTGCTTTTTATGAACGCCTCTGGGAACTACTTGCATTGCCACCCAGACTTTGGGGCTGCGGGCTTTCCTGGCCACTCTATCCTCAAAAGCACCTTTTTTCATATTTCCCAGCACCGGCCTCCAATATGCCGAACATCCGGAGCTGACTCCCACAGCCAAGGTGGCAGCCAGAACAACTCTTGTTTTCTTTCAAGGACTCTGGGAACTACTTGCATTGCCACCCAGACTTTGGGGCTGCGGGCTTTCCTGGCCACTCTATCCTCAAAAGCACCTTTTTTCATATTTCCCAGCTCCGGCCTCCAATATGCCGAACATCCGGAGCTGACTCCCACAGCCAAGGTGGCAGCCAGAACAACTCTTGTTTTCTTTCAAGGACTCTGGGAACTACTTGCATTGCCACCCAGACTATGGGGCTGTGGGCTTTCCTGGCCACTCTATCCTCAAAAGCACCTTTTTTCACTTAATCCTAGCACCTGCCTCCAATATTCCGAACATCCTGGCCTGGCTCCCACACCCAAGGTGGCAACCAGAACAACTCTTGCTCTTTATGAACACCTCTGGGAACTATTTTCCTTGCCACCCAGACTTTGGGGCTGCGGGCTTTCCTGGCCACTCTATCCTCAAAAGCACCTTTTTTCATATTTCCCAGCACCGGCCTCCAATATGCCGGACATCCTGGCCTGGCTCCCACAGCAAAGGTGGCAGCCAGAACAACTCTTGTTTTCTTTCAAGGACTCTGGGAACTACTTGCATTGCCACCCAGACTTTGGGGCTGCGGGCTTTCCTGGCCACTCTATCCTCAAAAGCACCTTTTTTCATATTTCCCAGCTCCGGCCTCCAATATGCCGAACATCCTGGCCTGGCTCCCACAGCCAAGGTGGCAGCCAGAACAACTCTTGTTTTCTTTCAAGGACTCTGGGAATTACTTGCATTGCCACCCAGACTTTGGGGCTGCGGGCTTTCCTGGCCACTCTATCCTCAAAAGCACCTTTTTTCATATTTCCCAGCACCGGCCTCCAATATTCCGAACATCCTGGCCTGGCTCCCACAGCCAAGGTGGCAGCCCAAACAACTCTTGTTTTCTTTCAAGGACTCTGGGAACTACTTGCATTGCCACGCAGACTATGGGGCTGCGGGCTTTCCTGGCCACTCTATCCTCAAAAGCACCTTTTTTCACTTAATCCTAGCACCTGCCTCCAATATTCCGAACATCCTGGCCTGGCTCCCACAGCAAAGGTGGCAGCCCAAACAACTCTTGCTTTTTATGAACGCCTCTGGGAACTACTTGCCTTGCCACCCAGACTTTGGGGCTGCGGGCTTTCCTGGCCACTCTATCCTCAAAGGCACCTTTTTTCACTTAATCCTAGCACCTCCCTCCAATATTCTGAACATCCTGGCCTGGCTCCCACAGCAAAGGTGGCAGCCCAAACAACTCTTGCTTTTTATGAACGCCTCTGGGAACTACTTGCATTGCCACCCAGACTTTGGGGCTGCGGGCTTTCCTGGCCACTCTATCCTCAAAAGCACCTTTTTTTCATATTTCCCAGCTCCGGCCTCCAATATGCCGAACATCCTGGCCTGGCTCCCACAGCCAAGGTGGCAGCCAGAACAACTCTTGCTTTTTATGAGCACCTCTGGGAACTACTTGCATTGCCACCCAGACTTTGGGGCTGCGGGCTTTCCTGGCCACTCTATCCTCAAAAGCACCTTTTTTCATATTTCCCAGCTCCGGCCTCCAATATTCCGAACATCCGGAGCTGACTCCCACAGCCAAGGTGGCAGCCAGAACAACTCTTGTTTTCTTTCAAGGACTCTGGGAACTACTTGCATTGCCACCCAGACTTTGGGGCTGCGGGCTTTCCTGGCCACTCTATCCTCAAAAGCACCTTTTTTCATATTTCCCAGCTCCGGCCTCCAATATGCCGGACATCCTGGCCTGGCTCCCACAGCCAAGGTGGCAGCCAGAACAACTCTTGCTTTTTATGAACACCTCTGGGAACTACTTGCATTGCCACCCAGACTTTGGGGCTGCGGGCTTTCCTGGCCACTCTATCCTCAAAAGCACCTTTTTTCATATTTCCCAGCTCCGGCCTCCAATATGCTGCCGAACATCCGGAGCTGACTCCCACAGCCAAGGTGGCAGCCAGAACAACTCTTGTTTTCTTTCAAGGACTCTGGGAACTACTTGCATTGCCACCCAGACTTTGGGGCTGCGGGCTTTCCTGGCCACTCTATCCTCAAAAGCACCTTTTTTCATATTTCCCAGCTCCGGCCTCCAATATGCCGAACATCCTGGCCTGGCTCCCACAGCCAAGGTGGCAGCCAGAACAACTCTTGTTTTCTTTCAAGGACTCTGGGAACTACTTGCCTTGACACCCAGACTTTGGGGCTGCGGGCTTTCCTGGCCACTCTATCCTCAAAAGTACCTTTTTTTCATATTTCCCAGCACCGGCCTCCAATATGCCGGACATCCTGGCCTGGCTCCCACAGCCAAGGTGGCAGCCAGAACAACTCTTGCTTTTTATGAACACCTCTGGGAACTACTTGCATTGCCACGCAGACTATGGGGCTGCGGGCTTTCCTGGCCACTCTATCCTCAAAAGCACCTTTTTTCATATTTCCCAGCACCGGCCTCCAATATGCCGAACATCCGGAGCTGACTCCCACAGCCAAGGTGGCAGCCAGAACAACTCTTGTTTTCTTTCAAGGACTCTGGGAACTACTTGCATTGCCACCCAGACTTTGGGGCTGCGGGCTTTCATGGCCACTCTATCCTCAAAAGCACCTTTTTTCATATTTCCCAGCTCTGGCCTCCAATATGCCAGACATCCTGGCCTGGCTCCCACACCCAAGGTGGCAACCAGAACAACTCTTGCTCTTTATGAACACCTCTGGGAACTACTTGCCTTGCCACCCAGACTTTGGGGCTGCGGGCTTTCCTGGCCACTCTATCCTCAAAAGCACTTTTTTTCATATTTCCCAGCACCTGCCTCCAATATGCCGAACATCCTGGCCTGGCTCCCACAGCCAAGGTGGCAGCCAGAACAACTCTTGTTTTCTTTCAAGGACTCTGGGAACTACTTGCCTTGCCACCCAGACTTTGGGGCTGCGGGCTTTCCTGGCCACTCTATCCTCAAAAGCACCTTTTTTCACTTAATCCTAGCACCTGCCTCCAATATTCCGAACATCCTGGCCTGGCTCCCACAGCAAAGGTGGCAGCCCAAACAACTCTTGCTTTTTATGAACGCCTCTGGGAACTACTTGCATTGCCACCCAGACTTTGGGGCTGCGGGCTTTCCTGGCCACTCTATCCTCAAAAGCACCTTTTTTCATATTTCCCAGCTCTGGCCTCCAATATGCCGAACATCCGGAGCTGACTCCCACAGCCAAGGTGGCAGCCCAAACAACTCTTGTTTTCTTTCAAGGACTCTGGGAACTACTTGCCTTGCCACCCAGACTTTGGGGCTGCGGGCTTTCATGGCCACTCTATCCTCAAAAGCACCTTTTTTCATATTTCCCAGCACCGGCCTCCAATATGCCAGACATCCTGGCCTGGCTCCCACACCCAAGGTGGCAACCAGAACAACTCTTGCTCTTTATGAACACCTCTGGGAACTACTTGCCTTGCCACCCAGACTTTGGGGCTGCGGGCTTTCCTGGCCACTCTATCCTCAAAAGCACCTTTTTTCATATTTCCCAGCTCCGGCCTCCAATATGCCGGACATCCTGGCCTGGCTCCCACAGCAAAGGTGGCAGCCAGAACAACTCTTGCTTTTTATGAACACCTCTGGGAACTACTTGCATTGCCACCCAGACTTTAGGGCTGCGGGCTTTCCTGGCCACTCTATCCTCAAAAGCACCTTTTTTCATATTTCCCAGCTCCGGCCTCCAATATTCCGAACATCCGGAGCTGACTCCCACAGCCAAGGTGGCAGCCAGAACAACTCTTGTTTTCTTTCAAGGACTCTGGGAACTACTTGCATTGCCACCCAGACTTTGGGGCTGCGGGCTTTCCTGGCCACTCTATCCTCAAAAGCACCTTTTTTCATATTTCCCAGCTCCGGCCTCCAATATGCCGAACATCCTGGCCTGGCTCCCACAGCCAAGGTGGCAGCCAGAACAACTCTTGTTTTCTTTCAAGGACTCTGGGAATTACTTGCATTGCCACCCAGACTTTGGGGCTGCGGGCTTTCCTGGCCACTCTATCCTCAAAAGCACCTTTTTTCATATTTCCCAGCACCGGCCTCCAATATTCCGAACATCCTGGCCTGGCTCCCACAGCCAAGGTGGCAGCCAGAACAACTCTTGCTTTCTTTCAAGGACTCTGGGAACTACTTGCATTGCCACGCAGACTTTGGGGCTGCGGGCTTTCCTGGCCACTCTATCCTCAAAAGCACCTTTTTTCACTTAATCCTAGCACCTGCCTCCAATATTCCGAACATCCTGGCCTGGCTCCCACAGCCAAGGTGGCAGCCCAAACAACTCTTGCTTTTTATGAACGCCTCTGGGAACTACTTGCCTTGCCACCCAGACTTTGGGGCTGCGGGCTTTCCTGGCCACTCTATCCTCAAAAGCACCTTTTTTCATATTTCCCAGCTCTGGCCTCCAATATGCCAGACATCCTGGCCTGGATCCCACACCCAAGGTGGCAACCAGAACAACTCTTGCTCTTTATGAACACCTCTGGGAACTACTTGCCTTGCCACCCAGACTTTGGGGCTGCGGGCTTTCCTGGCCACTCTATCCTCAAAAGCACCTTTTTTCATATTTCCCAGCTCCGGCCTCCAATATGCCGAACATCCTGGCCTGGCTCCCACAGCCAAGGTGGCAGCCAGAACAACTCTTGTTTTCTTTCAAGGACTCTGGGAACTACTTGCCTTGCCACCCAGACTTTGGGGCTGCGGGCTTTCCTGGCCACTCTATCCTCAAAAGCACCTTTTTTCATATTTCCCAGCACCGGCCTCCAATATGCCGGACATCCTGGCCTGGCTCCCACACCCAAGGTGGCAGCCAGAACAACTCTTGCTTTTTATGAGCACCTCTGGGAACTACTTGCCTTGCCACCCAGACTTTGGGGCTGCGGGCTTTCCTGGCCACTCTATCCTCAAAAGCACCTTTTTTCATATTTCCCAGCACAGGCCTCCAATATTCCGAACATCCGGAGCTGACTCCCACAGCCAAGGTGGCAGCCAGAACAACTCTTGTTTTCTTTCAAGGACTCTGGGAACTACTTGCCTTGCCACCCAGACTTTGGGGCTGCGGGCTTTCCTGGCCACTCTATCCTCAAAAGCACCTTTTTTCATATTTCCCAGCTCCGGCCTCCAATATGCCGGACATCCTGGCCTGGCTCCCACAGCCAAGGTGGCAGCCAGAACAACTCTTGCTTTTTATGAACACCTCTGGGAACTACTTGCATTGCCACGCAGACTTTGGGGCTGCGGGCTTTCCTGGCCACTCTATCCTCAAAAGCACCTTTTTTCATATTTCCCAGCTCCGGCCTCCAATATGCCGAACATCCGCAGCTGACTCCCACAGCCAAGGTGGCAGCCAGAACAACTCTTGTTTTCTTTCAAGGACTCTGGGAACTACTTGCATTGCCACCCAGACTTTGGGGCTGCGGGCTTTCCTGGCCACTCTATCCTCAAAAGCACCTTTTTTCATATTTCCCAGTTCCGGCCTCCAATATGCCGAACATCCTGGCCTGGCTCCCACAGCCAAGGTGGCAGCCCAAACAACTCTTGTTTTCTTTCAAGGACTCTGGGAACTACTTGCCTTGACACCCAGACTTTGGGGCTGCGGGCTTTCCTGGCCACTCTATCCTCAAAAGTACCTTTTTTTCATATTTCCCAGCACCGGCCTCCAATATGCCGAACATCCTGGCCTGGCTCCCACAGCCAAGGTGGCAGCCAGAACAACTCTTGCTTTTTATGAACACCTCTGGGAACTACTTGCATTGCCACGCAGACTATGGGGCTGCGGGCTTTCCTGGCCACTCTATCCTCAAAAGCACCTTTTTTCACTTAATCCTAGCACCTGCCTCCAATATTCCGAACATCCTGGCCTGGCTCCCACAGCAAAGGTGGCAGCCCAAACAACTCTTGCTTTTTATGAACGCCTCTGGGAACTACTTGCATTGCCACCCAGACTTTGGGGCTGCGGGCTTTCCTGGCCACTCTATCCTCAAAAGCACCTTTTTTCATATTTCCCAGCACCGGCCTCCAATATGCCGAACATCCGGAGCTGACTCCCACAGCCAAGGTGGCAGCCAGAACAACTCTTGTTTTCTTTCAAGGACTCTGGGAACTACTTGCATTGCCACCCAGACTTTGGGGCTGCGGGCTTTCATGGCCACTCTATCCTCAAAAGCACCTTTTTTCATATTTCCCAGCTCTGGCCTCCAATATGCCAGACATCCTGGCCTGGCTCCCACACCCAAGGTGGCAACCAGAACAACTCTTGCTCTATATGAACACCTCTGGGAACTACTTGCCTTGCCACCCAGACTTTGGGGCTGTGGGCTTTCCTGGCCACTCTATCCTCAAAAGCACCTTTTTTCATATTTCCCAGCTCCGGCCTCCAATATGCCGAACATCCTGGCCTGGCTCCCACAGCCAAGGTGGCAGCCAGAACAACTCTTGTTTTCTTTCAAGGACTCTGGGAACTACTTGCCTTGACACCCAGACTTTGGGGCTGCGGGCTTTCCTGGCCACTCTATCCTCAAAAGCACCTTTTTTCACTTAATCCTAGCACCTGCCTCCAATATTCCGAACATCCTGGCCTGGCTCCCACAGCAAAGGTGGCAGCCCAAACAACTCTTGCTTTTTATGAACGCCTCTGGGAACTACTTGCCTTGCCACCCAGACTTTGGGGCTGCGGGCTTTCCTGGCCACTCTATCCTCAAAAGCACCTTTTTTCATATTTCCCAGCTCCGGCCTCCAATATGCCGAACATCCTGGCCTGGCTCCCACAGCCAAGGTGGCAGCCAGAACAACTCTTGTTTTCTTTCAAGGACTCTGGGAATTACTTGCATTGCCACCCAGACTTTGGGGCTGCGGGCTTTCCTGGCCACTCTATCCTCAAAAGCACCTTTTTTCATATTTCCCAGCACCGGCCTCCAATATTCCGAACATCCTGGCCTGGCTCCCACAGCCAAGGTGGCAGCCAGAACAACTCTTGTTTTCTTTCAAGGACTCTGGGAACTACTTGCATTGCCACGCAGACTATGGGGCTGCGGGCTTTCCTGGCCACTCTATCCTCAAAAGCACCTTTTTTCACTTAATCCTAGCACCTGCCTCCAATATTCCGAACATCCTGGCCTGGCTCCCACAGCAAAGGTGGCAGCCCAAACAACTCTTGCTTTTTATGAACGCCTCTGGGAACTACTTGCCTTGCCACCCAGACTTTGGGGCTGCGGGCTTTCCTGGCCACTCTATCCTCAAAGGCACCTTTTTTCACTTAATCCTAGCACCTCCCTCCAATATTCCGAACATCCTGGCCTGGCTCCCACAGCAAAGGTGGCAGCCCAAACAACTCTTGCTTTTTATGAACGCCTCTGGGAACTACTTGCATTGCCACCCAGACTTTGGGGCTGCGGGCTTTCCTGGCCACTCTATCCTCAAAAGCACCTTTTTTTCATATTTCCCAGCTCCGGCCTCCAATATGCCGAACATCCTGGCCTGGCTCCCACAGCCAAGGTGGCAGCCAGAACAACTCTTGCTTTTTATGAGCACCTCTGGGAACTACTTGCCTTGCCACCCAGACTTTGGGGCTGTGGGCTTTCCTGGCCACTCTATCCTCAAAAGCACCTTTTTTCATATTTCCCAGCTCCGGCCTCCAATATTCCGAACATCCGGAGCTGACTCCCACAGCCAAGGTGGCAGCCAGAACAACTCTTGTTTTCTTTCAAGGACTCTGGGAACTACTTGCCTTGACACCCAGACTTTGGGGCTGCGGGCTTTCCTGGCCACTCTATCCTCAAAAGCACCTTTTTTCACTTAATCCTAGCACCTGCCTCCAATATTCCGAACATCCTGGCCTGGCTCCCACAGCAAAGGTGGCAGCCCAAACAACTCTTGCTTTTTATGAACGCCTCTGGGAACTACTTGCCTTGCCACCCAGACTTTGGGGCTGCGGGCTTTCCTGGCCACTCTATCCTCAAAAGCACCTTTTTTCATATTTCCCAGCTCCGGCCTCCAATATGCCGAACATCCTGGCCTGGCTCCCACAGCCAAGGTGGCAGCCAGAACAACTCTTGTTTTCTTTCAAGGACTCTGGGAATTACTTGCATTGCCACCCAGACTTTGGGGCTGCGGGCTTTCCTGGCCACTCTATCCTCAAAAGCACCTTTTTTCATATTTCCCAGCACCGGCCTCCAATATTCCGAACATCCTGGCCTGGCTCCCACAGCCAAGGTGGCAGCCAGAACAACTCTTGTTTTCTTTCAAGGACTCTGGGAACTACTTGCATTGCCACGCAGACTATGGGGCTGCGGGCTTTCCTGGCCACTCTATCCTCAAAAGCACCTTTTTTCACTTAATCCTAGCACCTGCCTCCAATATTCCGAACATCCTGGCCTGGCTCCCACAGCAAAGGTGGCAGCCCAAACAACTCTTGCTTTTTATGAACGCCTCTGGGAACTACTTGCCTTGCCACCCAGACTTTGGGGCTGCGGGCTTTCCTGGCCACTCTATCCTCAAAGGCACCTTTTTTCACTTAATCCTAGCACCTCCCTCCAATATTCCGAACATCCTGGCCTGGCTCCCACAGCAAAGGTGGCAGCCCAAACAACTCTTGCTTTTTATGAACGCCTCTGGGAACTACTTGCATTGCCACCCAGACTTTGGGGCTGCGGGCTTTCCTGGCCACTCTATCCTCAAAAGCACCTTTTTTTCATATTTCCCAGCTCCGGCCTCCAATATGCCGAACATCCTGGCCTGGCTCCCACAGCCAAGGTGGCAGCCAGAACAACTCTTGCTTTTTATGAGCACCTCTGGGAACTACTTGCCTTGCCACCCAGACTTTGGGGCTGCGGGCTTTCCTGGCCACTCTATCCTCAAAAGCACCTTTTTTCATATTTCCCAGCTCCGGCCTCCAATATTCCGAACATCCGGAGCTGACTCCCACAGCCAAGGTGGCAGCCAGAACAACTCTTGTTTTCTTTCAAGGACTCTGGGAACTACTTGCATTGCCATGCAGACTTTGGGGCTGCGGGCTTTCCTGGCCACTCTATCCTCAAAAGCACCTTTTTTCATATTTCCCAGCTCCGGCCTCCAATATGCCGGACATCCTGGCCTGGCTCCCACAGCCAAGGTGGCAGCCAGAACAACTCTTGCTTTTTATGAACACCTCTGGGAACTACTTGCATTGCCACCCAGACTTTGGGGCTGCGGGCTTTCCTGGCCACTCTATCCTCAAAAGCACCTTTTTTCATATTTCCCAGCTCCGGCCTCCAATATGCCGAACATCCGGAGCTGACTCCCACAGCCAAGGTGGCAGCCAGAACAACTCTTGTTTTCTTTCAAGGACTCTGGGAACTACTTGCATTGCCACCCAGACTTTGGGGCTGCGGGCTTTCCTGGCCACTCTATCCTCAAAAGCACCTTTTTTCATATTTCCCAGCTCCGGCCTCCAATATGCCGAACATCCTGGCCTGGCTCCCACAGCCAAGGTGGCAGCCAGAACAACTCTTGTTTTCTTTCAAGGACTCTGGGAACTACTTGCCTTGACACCCAGACTTTGGGGCTGCGGGCTTTCCTGGCCACTCTATCCTCAAAAGTACCTTTTTTTCATATTTCCCAGCACCGGCCTCCAATATGCCGGACATCCTGGCCTGGCTCCCACAGCCAAGGTGGCAGCCAGAACAACTCTTGCTTTTTATGAACACCTCTGGGAACTACTTGCATTGCCACGCAGACTATGGGGCTGCGGGCTTTCCTGGCCACTCTATCCTCAAAAGCACCTTTTTTCATATTTCCCAGCACCGGCCTCCAATATGCCGAACATCCGGAGCTGACTCCCACAGCCAAGGTGGCAGCCAGAACAACTCTTGTTTTCTTTCAAGGACTCTGGGAACTACTTGCATTGCCATGCAGACTTTGGGGCTGCGGGCTTTCCTGGCCACTCTATCCTCAAAAGCACCTTTTTTCATATTTCCCAGCTCCGGCCTCCAATATGCCGGACATCCTGGCCTGGCTCCCACAGCCAAGGTGGCAGCCAGAACAACTCTTGCTTTTTATGAACACCTCTGGGAACTACTTGCATTGCCACCCAGACTTTGGGGCTGCGGGCTTTCCTGGCCACTCTATCCTCAAAAGCACCTTTTTTCATATTTCCCAGCTCCGGCCTCCAATATGCCGAACATCCGGAGCTGACTCCCACAGCCAAGGTGGCAGCCAGAACAACTCTTGTTTTCTTTCAAGGACTCTGGGAACTACTTGCATTGCCACCCAGACTTTGGGGCTGCGGGCTTTCCTGGCCACTCTATCCTCAAAAGCACCTTTTTTCATATTTCCCAGCTCCGGCCTCCAATATGCCGAACATCCTGGCCTGGCTCCCACAGCCAAGGTGGCAGCCAGAACAACTCTTGTTTTCTTTCAAGGACTCTGGGAACTACTTGCCTTGACACCCAGACTTTGGGGCTGCGGGCTTTCCTGGCCACTCTATCCTCAAAAGTACCTTTTTTTCATATTTCCCAGCACCGGCCTCCAATATGCCGGACATCCTGGCCTGGCTCCCACAGCCAAGGTGGCAGCCAGAACAACTCTTGCTTTTTATGAACACCTCTGGGAACTACTTGCATTGCCACGCAGACTATGGGGCTGCGGGCTTTCCTGGCCACTCTATCCTCAAAAGCACCTTTTTTCATATTTCCCAGCACCGGCCTCCAATATGCCGAACATCCGGAGCTGACTCCCACAGCCAAGGTGGCAGCCAGAACAACTCTTGTTTTCTTTCAAGGACTCTGGGAACTACTTGCATTGCCACCCAGACTTTGGGGCTGCGGGCTTTCATGGCCACTCTATCCTCAAAAGCACCTTTTTTCATATTTCCCAGCTCTGGCCTCCAATATGCCAGACATCCTGGCCTGGCTCCCACACCCAAGGTGGCAACCAGAACAACTCTTGCTCTTTATGAACACCTCTGGGAACTACTTGCCTTGCCACCCAGACTTTGGGGCTGCGGGCTTTCCTGGCCACTCTATCCTCAAAAGCACCTTTTTTCATATTTCCCAGCTCCGGCCTCCAATATGCCGAACATCCTGGCCTGGCTCCTACAGCCAAGGTGGCAGCCAGAACAACTCTTGTTTTCTTTCAAGGACTCTGGGAACTACTTGCCTTGCCACCCAGACTTTGGGGCTGCGGGCTTTCCTGGCCACTCTATCCTCAAAAGCACCTTTTTTCACTTAATCCTAGCACCTGCCTCCAATATTCCGAACATCCTGGCCTGGCTCCCACAGCAAAGGTGGCAGCCCAAACAACTCTTGCTTTTTATGAACGCCTCTGGGAACTACTTGCATTGCCACCCAGACTTTGGGGCTGCGGGCTTTCCTGGCCACTCTATCCTCAAAAGCACCTTTTTTCATATTTCCCAGCACCGGCCTCCAATATGCCGAACATCCGGAGCTGACTCCCACAGCCAAGGTGGCAGCCCAAACAACTCTTGTTTTCTTTCAAGGACTCTGGGAACTACTTGCCTTGCCACCCAGACTTTGGGGCTGCGGGCTTTCATGGCCACTCTATCCTCAAAAGCACCTTTTTTCATATTTCCCAGCACCGGCCTCCAATATGCCAGACATCCTGGCCTGGCTCCCACACCCAAGGTGGCAACCAGAACAACTCTTGCTCTTTATGAACACCTCTGGGAACTACTTGCCTTGCCACCCAGACTTTGGGGCTGCGGGCTTTCCTGGCCACTCTATCCTCAAAAGCACCTTTTTTCATATTTCCCAGCTCCGGCCTCCAATATGCCGGACATCCTGGCCTGGCTCCCACAGCCAAGGTGGCAGCCAGAACAACTCTTGCTTTTTATGAACACCTCTGGGAACTACTTGCATTGCCACCCAGACTTTAGGGCTGCGGGCTTTCCTGGCCACTCTATCCTCAAAAGCACCTTTTTTCATATTTCCCAGCTCCGGCCTCCAATATTCCGAACAGCCGGAGCTGACTCCCACAGCCAAGGTGGCAGCCAGAACAACTCTTGTTTTCTTTCAAGGACTCTGGGAACTACTTGCCTTGCCACCCAGACTTTGGGGCTGCGGGCTTTCCTGGCCACTCTATCCTCAAAAGCACCTTTTTTCATATTTCCCAGCTCCGGCCTCCAATATTCCGAACATCCTGGCCTGGCTCCCACAGCCAAGGTGGCAGCCAGAACAACTCTTGTTTTCTTTCAAGGACTCTGGGAACTACTTGCATTGCCACCCAGACTTTGGGGCTGCGGGCTTTCCTGGCCACTCTATCCTCAAAAGCACCTTTTTTCATATTTCCCAGCTCCGGCCTCCAATATTCCGAACATCCTGGCCAGGCTCCCACAGCCAAGGTGGCAGCCAGAACAACTCTTGTTTTCTTTCAAGGACTCTGGGAACTACTTGCATTGCCACGCAGACTATGGGGCTGCGGGCTTTCCTGGCCACTCTATCCTCAAAAGCACCTTTTTTCACTTAATCCTAGCACCTGCCTCCAATATTCCGAACATCCTGGCCTGGCTCCCACAGCAAAGGTGGCAGCCCAAACAACTCTTGCTTTTTATGAACGCCTCTGGGAACTACTTGCATTGCCACCCAGACTTTGGGGCTGCGGGCTTTCCTGGCCACTCTATTTACAAAAGCACCTTTTTTCATATTTCCCAGCACCGGCCTCCAATATGCCGAACATCCGGAGCTGACTCCCACAGCCAAGGTGGCAGCCAGAACAACTCTTGTTTTCTTTCAAGGACTCTGGGAACTACTTGCATTGCCACCCAGACTTTGGGGCTGCGGGCTTTCATGGCCACTCTATCCTCAAAAGCACCTTTTTTCATATTTCCCAGCTCTGGCCTCCAATATGCCAGACATCCTGGCCTGGCTCCCACACCCAAGGTGGCAACCAGAACAACTCTTGCTCTTTATGAACACCTCTGGGAACTACTTGCCTTGCCACCCAGACTTTGGGGCTGCGGGCTTTCCTGGCCACTCTATCCTCAAAAGCACCTTTTTTCATATTTCCCAGCTCCGGCCTCCAATATGCCGAACATCCTGGCCTGGCTCCCACAGCCAAGGTGGCAGCCAGAACAACTCTTGTTTTCTTTCAAGGACTCTGGGAACTACTTGCCTTGACACCCAGACTTTGGGGCTGCGGGCTTTCCTGGCCACTCTATCCTCAAAAGCACCTTTTTTCACTTAATCCTAGCACCTGCCTCCAATATTCCGAACATCCTGGCCTGGCTCCCACAGCAAAGGTGGCAGCCCAAACAACTCTTGCTTTTTATGAACGCCTCTGGGAACTACTTGCCTTGCCACCCAGACTTTGGGGCTGCGGGCTTTCCTGGCCACTCTATCCTCAAAAGCACCTTTTTTCATATTTCCCAGCACCGGCCTCCAATATGCCGAACATCCGGAGCTGACTCCCACAGCCAAGGTGGCAGCCAGAACAACTCTTGTTTTCTTTCAAGGACTCTGGGAACTACTTGCATTGCCACGCAGACTTTGGGGCTGCGGGCTTTCCTGGCCACTCTATCCTCAAAAGCACCTTTTTTCATATTTCCCAGCTCTGGCCTCCAATATGCCAGACATCCTGGCCTGGCTCCCACACCCAAGGTGGCAACCAGAACAACTCTTGCTCTTTATGAACACCTCTGGGAACTACTTGCATTGCCACCCAGACTTTGGGGCTGCGGGCTTTCCTGGCCACTCTATCCTCAAAAGCACCTTTTTTCATATTTCCCAGCTCCGGCCTCCAATATTCCGAACATCCGGAACTGACTCCCACAGCCAAGGTGGCAGCCAGAACAACTCTTGTTTTCTTTCAAGGACTCTGGGAACTACTTGCCTTGCCACCCAGACTTTGGGGCTGCGGGCTTTCCTGGCCACTCTATCCTCAAAAGCACCTTTTTTCATATTTCCCAGCTCCGGCCTCCAATATGCCGAACATCCTGGCCTGGCTCCCACAGCCAAGGTGGCAGCCAGAACAACTCTTGTTTTCTTTCAAGGACTCTGGGAACTACTTGCCTTGCCACCCAGACTTTGGGGCTGCGGGCTTTCCTGGCCACTCTATCCTCAAAAGTACCTTTTTTTCATATTTCCCAGCACCGGCCTCCAATATGCCGGACATCCTGGCCTGGCTCCCACAGCCAAGGTGGCAGCCAGAACAACTCTTGCTTTTTATGAACACCTCTGGGAACTACTTGCCTTGCCACCCAGACTTTGGGGCTGCGGGCTTTCCTGGCCACTCTATCCTCAAAAGTACCTTTTTTCATATTTCCCAGCACAGGCCTCCAATATTCCGAACATCCTGGCCTGGCTCCCACAGCCAAGGTGGCAGCCAGAACAACTCTTGTTTTCTTTCAAGGACTCTGGGAACTACTTGCATTGCCACCCAGACTTTGGGGCTGCGGGCTTTCCTGGCCACTCTATCCTCAAAAGCACCTTTTTTCATATTTCCCAGCTCCGGCCTCCAATATTCCGAACATCCTGGCCAGGCTCCCACAGCCAAGGTGGCAGCCAGAACAACTCTTGTTTTCTTTCAAGGACTCTGGGAACTACTTGCATTGCCACGCAGACTATGGGGCTGCGGGCTTTCCTGGCCACTCTATCCTCAAAAGCACCTTTTTTCACTTAATCCTAGCACCTGCCTCCAATATTCCGAACATCCTGGCCTGGCTCCCACAGCAAAGGTGGCAGCCCAAACAACTCTTGCTTTTTATGAACGCCTCTGGGAACTACTTGCATTGCCACCCAGACTTTGGGGCTGCGGGCTTTCCTGGCCACTCTATCCTCAAAAGCACCTTTTTTCATATTTCCCAGCACCGGCCTCCAATATGCCGAACATCCGGAGCTGACTCCCACAGCCAAGGTGGCAGCCAGAACAACTCTTGTTTTCTTTCAAGGACTCTGGGAACTACTTGCCTTGCCACCCAGACTTTGGGGCTGCGGGCTTTCCTGGCCACTCTATCCTCAAAAGCACCTTTTTTCATATTTCCCAGCTCCGGCCTCCAATATGCCGAACATCCTGGCCTGGCTCCCACAGCCAAGGTGGCAGCCAGAACAACTCTTGTTTTCTTTCAAGGACTCTGGGAACTACTTGCATTGCCACCCAGACTTTGGGGCTGTGGGCTTTCCTGGCCACTCTATCCTCAAAAGTACCTTTTTTTCATATTTCCCAGCACCGGCCTCCAATATGCCGGACATCCTGGCCTGGCTCCCACAGCCAAGGTGGCAGCCAGAACAACTCTTGCTTTTTATGAACACCTCTGGGAACTACTTGCCTTGCCACCCAGACTTTGGGGCTGCGGGCTTTCCTGGCCACTCTATCCTCAAAAGTACCTTTTTTCATATTTCCCAGCTCCGGCCTCCAATATTCCGAACATCCTGGCCTGGCTCCCACAGCCAAGGTGGCAGCCAGAACAACTCTTGTTTTCTTTCAAGGACTCTGGGAACTACTTGCATTGCCACCCAGACTTTGGGGCTGCGGGCTTTCCTGGCCACTCTATCCTCAAAAGCACCTTTTTTCATATTTCCCAGCACCGGCCTCCAATATGCCGAACATCCTGGCCTGGCTCCCACAGCCAAGGTGGCAGCCAGAACAACTCTTGCTTTTTATGAACACCTCTGGGAACTACTTGCATTGCCACGCAGACTATGAGGCTGCGGGCTTTCCTGGCCACTCTATCCTCAAAAGCACCTTTTTTCACTTAATCCTAGCACCTGCCTCCAATATTCCGAACATCCTGGCCTGGCTCCCACAGCAAAGGTGGCAGCCCAAACAACTCTTGCTTTTTATGAACGCCTCTGGGAACTACTTGCATTGCCACCCAGACTTTGGGGCTGCGGGCTTTCCTGGCCACTCTATCCTCAAAAGCACCTTTTTTCATATTTCCCAGCACCGGCCTCCAATATGCCGAACATCCGGAGCTGACTCCCACAGCCAAGGTGGCAGCCAGAACAACTCTTGTTTTCTTTCAAGGACTCTGGGAACTACTTGCATTGCCACCCAGACTTTGGGGCTGCGGGCTTTCATGGCCACTCTATCCTCAAAAGCACCTTTTTTCATATTTCCCAGCTCTGGCCTCCAATATGCCAGACATCCTGGCCTGGCTCCCACACCCAAGGTGGCAACCAGAACAACTCTTGCTCTTTATGAACACCTCTGGGAACTACTTGCCTTGCCACCCAGACTTTGGGGCTGCGGGCTTTCCTGGCCACTCTATCCTCAAAAGCACCTTTTTTCATATTTCCCAGCTCCGGCCTCCAATATTCCGAACATCCGGAACTGACTCCCACAGCCAAGGTGGCAGCCAGAACAACTCTTGTTTTCTTTCAAGGACTCTGGGAACTACTTGCCTTGCCACCCAGACTTTGGGGCTGCGGGCTTTCCTGGCCACTCTATCCTCAAAAGCACCTTTTTTCATATTTCCCAGCTCCGGCCTCCAATATGCCGAACATCCTGGCCTGGCTCCCACAGCCAAGGTGGCAGCCAGAACAACTCTTGTTTTCTTTCAAGGACTCTGGGAACTACTTGCCTTGCCACCCAGACTTTGGGGCTGCGGGCTTTCCTGGCCACTCTATCCTCAAAAGTACCTTTTTTTCATATTTCCCAGCACCGGCCTCCAATATGCCGGACATCCTGGCCTGGCTCCCACAGCCAAGGTGGCAGCCAGAACAACTCTTGCTTTTTATGAACACCTCTGGGAACTACTTGCCTTGCCACCCAGACTTTGGGGCTGCGGGCTTTCCTGGCCACTCTATCCTCAAAAGTACCTTTTTTCATATTTCCCAGCACAGGCCTCCAATATTCCGAACATCCTGGCCTGGCTCCCACAGCCAAGGTGGCAGCCAGAACAACTCTTGTTTTCTTTCAAGGACTCTGGGAACTACTTGCATTGCCACCCAGACTTTGGGGCTGCGGGCTTTCCTGGCCACTCTATCCTCAAAAGCACCTTTTTTCATATTTCCCAGCTCCGGCCTCCAATATTCCGAACATCCTGGCCAGGCTCCCACAGCCAAGGTGGCAGCCAGAACAACTCTTGTTTTCTTTCAAGGACTCTGGGAACTACTTGCATTGCCACGCAGACTATGGGGCTGCGGGCTTTCCTGGCCACTCTATCCTCAAAAGCACCTTTTTTCACTTAATCCTAGCACCTGCCTCCAATATTCCGAACATCCTGGCCTGGCTCCCACAGCAAAGGTGGCAGCCCAAACAACTCTTGCTTTTTATGAACGCCTCTGGGAACTACTTGCATTGCCACCCAGACTTTGGGGCTGCGGGCTTTCCTGGCCACTCTATCCTCAAAAGCACCTTTTTTCATATTTCCCAGCACCGGCCTCCAATATGCCGAACATCCGGAGCTGACTCCCACAGCCAAGGTGGCAGCCAGAACAACTCTTGTTTTCTTTCAAGGACTCTGGGAACTACTTGCATTGCCACCCAGACTTTGGGGCTGCGGGCTTTCATGGCCACTCTATCCTCAAAAGCACCTTTTTTCATATTTCCCAGCTCCGGCCTCCAATATGCCAGACATCCTGGCCTGGCTCCCACAGCCAAGGTGGCAACCAGAACAACTCTTGCTCTTTATGAACACCTCTGGGAACTACTTGCCTTGCCACCCAGACTTTGGGGCTGCGGGCTTTCCTGGCCACTCTATCCTCAAAAGCACCTTTTTTCATATTTCCCAGCTCCGGCCTCCAATATGCCGAACATCCGGAGCTGACTCCCACAGCCAAGGTGGCAGCCAGAACAACTCTTGTTTTCTTTCAAGGACTCTGGGAACTACTTGCCTTGCCACCCAGACTTTGGGGCTGCGGGCTTTCCTGGCCACTCTATCCTCAAAAGCACCTTTTTTCATATTTCCCAGCTCCGGCCTCCAATATGCCGAACATCCTGGCCTGGCTCCCACAGCCAAGGTGGCAGCCAGAACAACTCTTGTTTTCTTTCAAGGACTCTGGGAACTACTTGCATTGCCACCCAGACTTTGGGGCTGTGGGCTTTCCTGGCCACTCTATCCTCAAAAGTACCTTTTTTTCATATTTCCCAGCACCGGCCTCCAATATGCCGGACATCCTGGCCTGGCTCCCACAGCCAAGGTGGCAGCCAGAACAACTCTTGCTTTTTATGAACACCTCTGGGAACTACTTGCCTTGCCACCCAGACTTTGGGGCTGCGGGCTTTCCTGGCCACTCTATCCTCAAAAGTACCTTTTTTCATATTTCCCAGCTCCGGCCTCCAATATTCCGAACATCCTGGCCTGGCTCCCACAGCCAAGGTGGCAGCCAGAACAACTCTTGTTTTCTTTCAAGGACTCTGGGAACTACTTGCATTGCCACCCAGACTTTGGGGCTGCGGGCTTTCCTGGCCACTCTATCCTCAAAAGCACCTTTTTTCATATTTCCCAGCACCGGCCTCCAATATGCCGAACATCCTGGCCTGGCTCCCACAGCCAAGGTGGCAGCCAGAACAACTCTTGCTTTTTATGAACACCTCTGGGAACTACTTGCATTGCCACGCAGACTATGGGGCTGCGGGCTTTCCTGGCCACTCTATCCTCAAAAGCACCTTTTTTCACTTAATCCTAGCACCTGCCTCCAATATTCCGAACATCCTGGCCTGGCTCCCACAGCAAAGGTGGCAGCCCAAACAACTCTTGCTTTTTATGAACGCCTCTGGGAACTACTTGCATTGCCACCCAGACTTTGGGGCTGCGGGCTTTCCTGGCCACTCTATCCTCAAAAGCACCTTTTTTCATATTTCCCAGCACCGGCCTCCAATATGCCGAACATCCGGAGCTGACTCCCACAGCCAAGGTGGCAGCCAGAACAACTCTTGTTTTCTTTCAAGGACTCTGGGAACTACTTGCATTGCCACCCAGACTTTGGGGCTGCGGGCTTTCATGGCCACTCTATCCTCAAAAGCACCTTTTTTCATATTTCCCAGCTCTGGCCTCCAATATGCCAGACATCCTGGCCTGGCTCCCACAGCCAAGGTGGCAACCAGAACAACTCTTGCTCTTTATGAACACCTCTGGGAACTACTTGCCTTGCCACCCAGACTTTGGGGCTGTGGGCTTTCCTGGCCACTCTATCCTCAAAAGCACCTTTTTTCATATTTCCCAGCTCCGGCCTCCAATATGCCGAACATCCTGGCCTGGCTCCCACAGCCAAGGTGGCAGCCAGAACAACTCTTGTTTTCTTTCAAGGACTCTGGGAACTACTTGCCTTGCCACCCAGACTTTGGGGCTGCGGGCTTTCCTGGCCACTCTATCCTCAAAAGCACCTTTTTTCACTTAATCCTAGCACCTGCCTCCAATATTCCGAACATCCTGGCCTGGCTCCCACACCCAAGGTGGCAACCAGAACAACTCTTGCTCTTTATGAACATCTCTGGGAACTACTTGCCTTGCCACCCAGACTTTGGGGCTGCGGGCTTTCCTGGCCACTCTATCCTCAAAAGCACCTTTTTTCATATTTCCCAGCTCCGGCCTCCAATATTCCGAACATCCGGAACTGACTCCCACAGCCAAGGTGGCAGCCAGAACAACTCTTGTTTTCTTTCAAGGACTCTGGGAACTACTTGCCTTGCCACCCAGACTTTGGGGCTGCGGGCTTTCCTGGCCACTCTATCCTCAAAAGCACCTTTTTTCATATTTCCCAGCTCCGGCCTCCAATATGCCGAACATCCTGGCCTGGCTCCCACAGCCAAGGTGGCAGCCAGAACAACTCTTGCTTTTTATGAACACCTCTGGGAACTACTTGCCTTGCCACCCAGACTTTGGGGCTGCGGGCTTTCCTGGCCACTCTATCCTCAAAAGTACCTTTTTTCATATTTCCCAGCTCCGGCCTCCAATATTCCGAACATCCTGGCCTGGCTCCCACAGCCAAGGTGGCAGCCAGAACAACTCTTGTTTTCTTTCAAGGACTCTGGGAACTACTTGCATTGCCACCCAGACTTTGGGGCTGCGGGCTTTCCTGGCCACTCTATCCTCAAAAGCACCTTTTTTCATATTTCCCAGCACCGGCCTCCAATATGCCGAACATCCTGGCCTGGCTCCCACAGCCAAGGTGGCAGCCAGAACAACTCTTGCTTTTTATGAACACCTCTGGGAACTACTTGCATTGCCACGCAGACTATGGGGCTGCGGGCTTTCCTGGCCACTCTATCCTCAAAAGCACCTTTTTTCACTTAATCCTAGCACCTGCCTCCAATATTCCGAACATCCTGGCCTGGCTCCCACAGCAAAGGTGGCAGCCCAAACAACTCTTGCTTTTTATGAACGCCTCTGGGAACTACTTGCATTGCCACCCAGACTTTGGGGCTGCGGGCTTTCCTGGCCACTCTATCCTCAAAAGCACCTTTTTTCATATTTCCCAGCACCGGCCTCCAATATGCCGAACATCCTGGCCTGGCTCCCACAGCCAAGGTGGCAGCCAGAACAACTCTTGTTTTCTTTCAAGGACTCTGGGAACTACTTGCCTTGCCACCCAGACTTTGGGGCTGCGGGCTTTCCTGGCCACTCTATCCTCAAAAGTACCTTTTTTTCATATTTCCCAGCACCGGCCTCCAATATGCCGGACATCCTGGCCTGGCTCCCACACCCAAGGTGGCAACCAGAACAACTCTTGCTCTTTATGAACATCTCTGGGAACTACTTGCCTTGCCACCCAGACTTTGGGGCTGCGGGCTTTCCTGGCCACTCTATCCTCAAAAGCACCTTTTTTCATATTTCCCAGCTCCGGCCTCCAATATTCCGAACATCCGGAACTGACTCCCACAGCCAAGGTGGCAGCCAGAACAACTCTTGTTTTCTTTCAAGGACTCTGGGAACTACTTGCCTTGCCACCCAGACTTTGGGGCTGCGGGCTTTCCTGGCCACTCTATCCTCAAAAGCACCTTTTTTCATATTTCCCAGCTCCGGCCTCCAATATGCCGAACATCCTGGCCTGGCTCCCACAGCCAAGGTGGCAGCCAGAACAACTCTTGCTTTTTATGAACACCTCTGGGAACTACTTGCCTTGCCACCCAGACTTTGGGGCTGCGGGCTTTCCTGGCCACTCTATCCTCAAAAGTACCTTTTTTCATATTTCCCAGCTCCGGCCTCCAATATTCCGAACATCCTGGCCTGGCTCCCACAGCCAAGGTGGCAGCCAGAACAACTCTTGTTTTCTTTCAAGGACTCTGGGAACTACTTGCATTGCCACCCAGACTTTGGGGCTGCGGGCTTTCCTGGCCACTCTATCCTCAAAAGCACCTTTTTTCATATTTCCCAGCACCGGCCTCCAATATGCCGAACATCCTGGCCTGGCTCCCACAGCCAAGGTGGCAGCCAGAACAACTCTTGCTTTTTATGAACACCTCTGGGAACTACTTGCATTGCCACGCAGACTATGGGGCTGCGGGCTTTCCTGGCCACTCTATCCTCAAAAGCACCTTTTTTCACTTAATCCTAGCACCTGCCTCCAATATTCCGAACATCCTGGCCTGGCTCCCACAGCAAAGGTGGCAGCCCAAACAACTCTTGCTTTTTATGAACGCCTCTGGGAACTACTTGCATTGCCACCCAGACTTTGGGGCTGCGGGCTTTCCTGGCCACTCTATCCTCAAAAGCACCTTTTTTCATATTTCCCAGCACCGGCCTCCAATATGCCGAACATCCTGGCCTGGCTCCCACAGCCAAGGTGGCAGCCAGAACAACTCTTGTTTTCTTTCAAGGACTCTGGGAACTACTTGCCTTGCCACCCAGACTTTGGGGCTGCGGGCTTTCCTGGCCACTCTATCCTCAAAAGTACCTTTTTTTCATATTTCCCAGCACCGGCCTCCAATATGCCGGACATCCTGGCCTGGCTCCCACAGCCAAGGTGGCAGCCAGAACAACTCTTGCTTTTTATGAACACCTCTGGGAACTACTTGCCTTGCCACCCAGACTTTGGGGCTGCGGGCTTTCCTGGCCACTCTATCCTCAAAAGTACCTTTTTTCATATTTCCCAGCACAGGCCTCCAATATTCCGAACATCCTGGCCTGGCTCCCACAGCCAAGGTGGCAGCCAGAACAACTCTTGTTTTCTTTCAAGGACTCTGGGAACTACTTGCATTGCCACCCAGACTTTGGGGCTGCGGGCTTTCCTGGCCACTCTATCCTCAAAAGCACCTTTTTTCATATTTCCCAGCTCCGGCCTCCAATATTCCGAACATCCTGGCCAGGCTCCCACAGCCAAGGTGGCAGCCAGAACAACTCTTGTTTTCTTTCAAGGACTCTGGGAAGTACTTGCATTGCCACGCAGACTATGGGGCTGCGGGCTTTCCTGGCCACTCTATCCTCAAAAGCACCTTTTTTCACTTAATCCTAGCACCTGCCTCCAATATTCCGAACATCCTGGCCTGGCTCCCACAGCAAAGGTGGCAGCCCAAACAACTCTTGCTTTTTATGAACGCCTCTGGGAACTACTTGCATTGCCACCCAGACTTTGGGGCTGCGGGCTTTCCTGGCCACTCTATCCTCAAAAGCACCTTTTTTCATATTTCCCAGCACCGGCCTCCAATATGCCGAACATCCGGAGCTGACTCCCACAGCCAAGGTGGCAGCCAGAACAACTCTTGTTTTCTTTCAAGGACTCTGGGAACTACTTGCATTGCCACCCAGACTTTGGGGCTGCGGGCTTTCATGGCCACTCTATCCTCAAAAGCACCTTTTTTCATATTTCCCAGCTCTGGCCTCCAATATGCCAGACATCCTGGCCTGGCTCCCACAGCCAAGGTGGCAACCAGAACAACTCTTGCTCTTTATGAACACCTCTGGGAACTACTTGCCTTGCCACCCAGACTTTGGGGCTGTGGGCTTTCCTGGCCACTCTATCCTCAAAAGCACCTTTTTTCATATTTCCCAGCTCCGGCCTCCAATATTCCGAACATCCGGAGCTGACTCCCACAGCCAAGGTGGCAGCCAGAACAACTCTTGTTTTCTTTCAAGGACTCTGGGAACTACTTGCCTTGCCACCCAGACTTTGGGGCTGCGGGCTTTCCTGGCCACTCTATCCTCAAAAGCACCTTTTTTCATATTTCCCAGCTCCGGCCTCCAATATGCCGAACATCCTGGCCTGGCTCCCACAGCCAAGGTGGCAGCCAGAACAACTCTTGTTTTCTTTCAAGGACTCTGGGAACTACTTGCATTGCCACCCAGACTTTGGGGCTGTGGGCTTTCCTGGCCACTCTATCCTCAAAAGTACCTTTTTTTCATATTTCCCAGCACCGGCCTCCAATATGCCGGACATCCTGGCCTGGCTCCCACAGCCAAGGTGGCAGCCAGAACAACTCTTGCTTTTTATGAACACCTCTGGGAACTACTTGCCTTGCCACCCAGACTTTGGGGCTGCGGGCTTTCCTGGCCACTCTATCCTCAAAAGTACCTTTTTTCATATTTCCCAGCACCGGCCTCCAATATTCCGAACATCCTGGCCTGGCTCCCACAGCCAAGGTGGCAGCCAGAACAACTCTTGTTTTCTTTCAAGGACTCTGGGAACTACTTGCATTGCCACCCAGACTTTGGGGCTGCGGGCTTTCCTGGCCACTCTATCCTCAAAAGCACCTTTTTTCATATTTCCCAGCACCGGCCTCCAATATGCCGAACATCCTGGCCTGGCTCCCACAGCCAAGGTGGCAGCCAGAACAACTCTTGCTTTTTATGAACACCTCTGGGAACTACTTGCATTGCCACGCAGACTATGGGGCTGCGGGCTTTCCTGGCCACTCTATCCTCAAAAGCACCTTTTTTCACTTAATCCTAGCACCTGCCTCCAATATTCCGAACATCCTGGCCTGGCTCCCACAGCAAAGGTGGCAGCCCAAACAACTCTTGCTTTTTATGAACGCCTCTGGGAACTACTTGCATTGCCACCCAGACTTTGGGGCTGCGGGCTTTCCTGGCCACTCTATCCTCAAAAGCACCTTTTTTCATATTTCCCAGCACCGGCCTCCAATATGCCGAACATCCGGAGCTGACTCCCACAGCCAAGGTGGCAGCCAGAACAACTCTTGTTTTCTTTCAAGGACTCTGGGAACTACTTGCATTGCCACCCAGACTTTGGGGCTGCGGGCTTTCATGGCCACTCTATCCTCAAAAGCACCTTTTTTCATATTTCCCAGCTCTGGCCTCCAATATGCCAGACATCCTGGCCTGGCTCCCACACCCAAGGTGGCAGCCAGAACAACTCTTGCTCTTTATGAACACCTCTGGGAACTACTTGCCTTGCCACCCAGACTTTGGGGCTGTGGGCTTTCCTGGCCACTCTATCCTCAAAAGCACCTTTTTTCATATTTCCCAGCTCCGGCCTCCAATATGCCGAACATCCTGGCCTGGCTCCCACAGCCAAGGTGGCAGCCAGAACAACTCTTGTTTTCTTTCAAGGACTCTGGGAACTACTTGCCTTGACACCCAGACTTTGGGGCTGCGGGCTTTCCTGGCCACTCTATCCTCAAAAGCACCTTTTTTCACTTAATCCTAGCACCTGCCTCCAATATTCCGAACATCCTGGCCTGGCTCCCACACCCAAGGTGGCAACCAGAACAACTCTTGCTCTTTATGAACATCTCTGGGAACTACTTGCCTTGCCACCCAGACTTTGGGGCTGCGGGCTTTCCTGGCCACTCTATCCTCAAAAGCACCTTTTTTCATATTTCCCAGCTCCGGCCTCCAATATTCCGAACATCCGGAACTGACTCCCACAGCCAAGGTGGCAGCCAGAACAACTCTTGTTTTCTTTCAAGGACTCTGGGAACTACTTGCCTTGCCACCCAGACTTTGGGGCTGCGGGCTTTCCTGGCCACTCTATCCTCAAAAGCACCTTTTTTCATATTTCCCAGCTCCGGCCTCCAATATGCCGAACATCCTGGCCTGGCTCCCACAGCCAAGGTGGCAGCCAGAACAACTCTTGTTTTCTTTCAAGGACTCTGGGAACTACTTGCCTTGCCACCCAGACTTTGGGGCTGCGGGCTTTCCTGGCCACTCTATCCTCAAAAGTACCTTTTTTTCATATTTCCCAGCACCGGCCTCCAATATGCCGGACATCCTGGCCTGGCTCCCACAGCCAAGGTGGCAGCCAGAACAACTCTTGTTTTCTTTCAAGGACTCTGGGAACTACTTGCATTGCCACCCAGACTTTGGGGCTGCGGGCTTTCCTGGCCACTCTATCCTCAAAAGCACCTTTTTTCATATTTCCCAGCACCGCCTCCAATATGCCGAACATCCTGGCCTGGCTCCCACAGCCAAGGTGGCAGCCAGAACAACTCTTGCTTTTTATGAACACCTCTGGGAACTACTTGCATTGCCACGCAGACTATGGGGCTGCGGGCTTTCCTGGCCACTCTATCCTCAAAAGCACCTTTTTTCACTTAATCCTAGCACCTGCCTCCAATATTCCGAACATCCTGGCCTGGCTCCCACAGCAAAGGTGGCAGCCCAAACAACTCTTGCTTTTTATGAACGCCTCTGGGAACTACTTGCATTGCCACCCAGACTTTGGGGCTGCGGGCTTTCCTGGCCACTCTATCCTCAAAAGCACCTTTTTTCATATTTCCCAGCACCGGCCTCCAATATGCCGAACATCCGGAGCTGACTCCCACAGCCAAGGTGGCAGCCAGAACAACTCTTGTTTTCTTTCAAGGACTCTGGGAACTACTTGCATTGCCACCCAGACTTTGGGGCTGCGGGCTTTCCTGGCCACTCTATCCTCAAAAGCACCTTTTTTCATATTTCCCAGCTCTGGCCTCCAATATGCCAGACATCCTGGCCTGGCTCCCACACCCAAGGTGGCAACCAGAACAACTCTTGCTCTTTATGAACACCTCTGGGAACTACTTGCCTTGCCACCCAGACTTTGGGGCTGTGGGCTTTCCTGGCCACTCTATCCTCAAAAGCACCTTTTTTCATATTTCCCAGCTCCGGCCTCCAATATGCCGAACATCCTGGCCTGGCTCCCACAGCCAAGGTGGCAGCCAGAACAACTCTTGTTTTCTTTCAAGGACTCTGGGAACTACTTGCCTTGCCACCCAGACTTTGGGGCTGCGGGCTTTCCTGGCCACTCTATCCTCAAAAGCACCTTTTTTCACTTAATCCTAGCACCTGCCTCCAATATTCCGAACATCCTGGCCTGGCTCCCACAGCAAAGGTGGCAGCCCAAACAACTCTTGCTTTTTATGAACGGCCTCTGGGAACTACTTGCATTGCCACCCAGACTTTGGGGCTGCGGGCTTTCCTGGCCACTCTATCCTCAAAAGCACCTTTTTTCATATTTCCCAGCACCGGCCTCCAATATGCCGAACATCCGGAGCTGACTCCCACAGCCAAGGTGGCAGCCAGAACAACTCTTGTTTTCTTTCAAGGACTCTGGGAACTACTTGCATTGCCACCCAGACTTTGGGGCTGCGGGCTTTCCTGGCCACTCTATCCTCAAAAGCACCTTTTTTCATATTTCCCAGCTCTGGCCTCCAATATGCCAGACATCCTGGCCTGGCTCCCACACCCAAGGTGGCAACCAGAACAACTCTTGCTCTTTATGAACACCTCTGGGAACTACTTGCCTTGCCACCCAGACTTTGGGGCTGTGGGCTTTCCTGGCCACTCTATCCTCAAAAGCACCTTTTTTCATATTTCCCAGCTCCGGCCTCCAATATGCCGAACATCCTGGCCTGGCTCCCACAGCCAAGGTGGCAGCCAGAACAACTCTTGTTTTCTTTCAAGGACTCTGGGAACTACTTGCCTTGCCACCCAGACTTTGGGGCTGCGGGCTTTCCTGGCCACTCTATCCTCAAAAGCACCTTTTTTCACTTAATCCTAGCACCTGCCTCCAATATTCCGAACATCCTGGCCTGGCTCCCACACCCAAGGTGGCAACCAGAACAACTCTTGCTCTTTATGAACATCTCTGGGAACTACTTGCCTTGCCACCCAGACTTTGGGGCTGCGGGCTTTCCTGGCCACTCTATCCTCAAAAGCACCTTTTTTCATATTTCCCAGCTCCGGCCTCCAATATGCCGAACATCCTGGCCTGGCTCCCACACCCAAGGTGGCAGCCAGAACAACTCTTGTTTTCTTTCAAGGACTCTGGGAACTACTTGCCTTGCCACCCAGACTTTGGGGCTGCGGGCTTTCCTGGCCACTCTATCCTCAAAAGCACCTTTTTTCATATTTCCCAGCTCCGGCCTCCAATATGCCGAACATCCTGGCCTGGCTCCCACAGCCAAGGTGGCAGCCAGAACAACTCTTGTTTTCTTTCAAGGACTCTGGGAACTACTTGCCTTGCCACCCAGACTTTGGGGCTGCGGGCTTTCCTGGCCACTCTATCCTCAAAAGTACCTTTTTTTCATATTTCCCAGCACCGGCCTCCAATATGCCGGACATCCTGGCCTGGCTCCCACAGCCAAGGTGGCAGCCAGAACAACTCTTGCTTTTTATGAACACCTCTGGGAACTACTTGCCTTGCCACCCAGACTTTGGGGCTGTGGGCTTTCCTGGCCACTCTATCCTCAAAAGTACCTTTTTTCATATTTCCCAGCACAGGCCTCCAATATTCCGAACATCCTGGCCTGGCTCCCACAGCCAAGGTGGCAGCCAGAACAACTCTTGTTTTCTTTCAAGGACTCTGGGAACTACTTGCATTGCCACCCAGACTTTGGGGCTGCGGGCTTTCCTGGACACTCTATCCTCAAAAGCACCTTTTTTCATATTTCCCAGCACAGGCCTCCAATATTCCGAACATCCTGGCCTGGCTCCCACACCCAAGGTGGCAGCCAGAACAACTCTTGTTTTCTTTCAAGGACTCTGGGAACTACTTGCATTGCCACGCAGACTATGGGGCTGCGGGCTTTCCTGGCCACTCTATCCTCAAAAGCACCTTTTTTCACTTAATCCTAGCACCTGCCTCCAATATTCCGAACATCCTGGCCTGGCTCCCACAGCCAAGGTGGCAGCCAGAACAACTCTTGCTTTTTATGAACGCCTCTGGGAACTACTTGCATTGCCACCCAGACTTTGGGGCTGCGGGCTTTCCTGGCCACTCTATCCTCAAAAGAACCTTTTTTCATATTTCCCAGCACCGGCCTCCAATATGCCGAACATCCGGAGCTGACTCCCACAGCCAAGGTGGCAGCCAGAACAACTCTTGTTTTCTTTCAAGGACTCTGGGAACTACTTGCATTGCCACCCAGACTTTGGGGCTGCGGGCTTTCATGGCCACTCTATCCTCAAAAGCACCTTTTTTCATATTTCCCAGCTCTGGCCACCAATATGCCAGACATCCTGGCCTGGCTCCCACACCCAAGGTGGCAACCAGAACAACTCTTGCTCTTTATGAACAGCTCTGGGAACTACTTGCCTTGCCACCCAGACTTTGGGGCTGCGGGCTTTCCTGGCCACTCTATCCTCAAAAGCACCTTTTTTCATATTTCCCAGCTCCGGCCTCCAATATTCCGAACATCCGGAACTGACTCCCACAGCCAAGGTGGCAGCCAGAACTACTCTTGTTTTCTTTCAAGGACTCTGGGAACTACTTGCATTGCCACGCAGACTATGGGGCTGCGGGCTTTCCTGGCCACTCTATCCTCAAAAGCACCTTTTTTCACTTAATCCTAGCACCTGCCTCCAATATTCCGAACATCCTGGCCTGGCTCCCACAGCAAAGGTGGCAGCCCAAACAACTCTTGCTTTTTATGAACGCCTCTGGGAACTACTTGCATTGCCACCCAGACTTTGGGGCTGCGGGCTTTCCTGGCCACTCTATCCTCAAAAGCACCTTTTTTCATATTTCCCAGCACCGGCCTCCAATATGCCGAACATCCGGAGCTGACTCCCACAGCCAAGGTGGCAGCCAGAACAACTCTTGTTTTCTTTCAAGGACTCTGGGAACTACTTGCATTGCCACCCAGACTTTGGGGCTGCGGGCTTTCATGGCCACTCTATCCTCAAAAGCACCTTTTTTCATATTTCCCAGCTCTGGCCTCCAATATGCCAGACATCCTGGCCTGGCTCCCACACCCAAGGTCAACCAGAACAACTCTTGCTCTTTATGAACACCTCTGGGAACTACTTGCCTTGCCACCCAGACTTTGGGGCTGTGGGCTTTCCTGGCCACTCTATCCTCAAAAGCACCTTTTTTCATATTTCCCAGCTCCGGCCTCCAATATGCCGAACATCCTGGCCTGGCTCCCACAGCCAAGGTGGCAGCCAGAACAACTCTTGTTTTCTTTCAAGGACTCTGGGAACTACTTGCCTTGACACCCAGACTTTGGGGCTGCGGGCTTTCCTGGCCACTCTATCCTCAAAAGTACCTTTTTTTCATATTTCCCAGCACCGGCCTCCAATATGCCGGACATCCTGGCCTGGCTCCCACAGCCAAGGTGGCAGCCAGAACAACTCTTGCTTTTTATGAACACCTCTGGGAACTACTTGCCTTGCCACCCAGACTTTGGGGCTGCGGGCTTTCCTGGCCACTCTATCCTCAAAAGCACCTTTTTTCATATTTCCCAGCACAGGCCTCCAATATTCCGAACATCCTGGCCTGGCTCCCACAGCCAAGGTGGCAGCCAGAACAACTCTTGTTTTCTTTCAAGGACTCTGGGAACTACTTGCATTGCCACCCAGACTTTGGGGCTGCGGGCTTTCCTGGCCACTCTATCCTCAAAAGCACCTTTTTTCATATTTCCCAGCTCCGGCCTCCAATATGCCGAACATCCTGGCCTGGCTCCCACACCCAAGGTGGCAGCCAGAACAACTCTTGTTTTCTTTCAAGGACTCTGGGAACTACTTGCATTGCCACGCAGACTTTGGGGCTGCGGGCTTTCCTGGCCACTCTATCCTCAAAAGCACCTTTTTTCATATTTCCCAGCACCGGCCTCCAATATGCCGGACATCCTGGCCTGGCTCCCACACCCAAGGTGGCAGCCAGAATAACTCTTGTTTTCTTTCAAGGACTCTGGGAACTACTTGCCTTGCCACCCAGACTTTGGGGCTGCGGGCTTTCCTGGCCACTCTATCCTCAAAGGCACCTTTTTTCACTTAATCCTAGCACCTACCTCCAATATTCCGAACATGCTGGCCTGGCTCCCACAGCCAAGGTGGCAGCCCAAACAACTCTTGCTTTTTATGAACGCCTCTGGGAACTACTTGCATTGCCACCCAGACTTTGGGGCTGCGGGCTTTCCTGGCCACTCTATCCTCAAAAGCACCTTTTTTCATATTTCCCAGCACCGGCCTCCAATATGCCGAACATCCGGAGCTGACTCCCACAGCCAAGGTGGCAGCCAGAACAACTCTTGTTTTCTTTCAAGGACTCTGGGAACTACTTGCATTGCCACCCAGACTTTGGGGCTGTGGGCTTTCCTGGCCACTCTATCCTCAAAAGCACCTTTTTTCATATTTCCCAGCTCCGGCCTCCAATATGCCGGACATCCTGGCCTGGCTCCCACAGCCAAGGTGGCAGCCAGAACAACTCTTGTTTTCTTTCAAGGACTCTGGGAACTACTTGCATTGCCACCCAGACTTTGGGGCTGCGGGCTTTCCTGGCCACTCTATGCTCAAAAGCACCTTTTTTCATATTTCCCAGCTCCGGCCTCCAATATTCCGAACATCCTGGCCTGGCTCCCACAGCCAAGGTGGCAGCCAGAATAACTCTTGTTTTCTTTCAAGGACTCTGGGAACTACTTGCATTGCCACGCAGACTATGGGGCTGCGGGCTTTCCTGGCCACTCTATCCTCAAAGGCACCTTTTTTCACTTAATCCTAGCACCTGCCTCCAATATTCCGAACATCCAGAGCTGACTCCCACAGCCAAGGTGGCAGCCCAAACAACTCTTGTTTTTTATGAACGACTCTGGGAACTACTTGCATTGCCACCCAGACTTTGGGGCTGCGGGCTTTCCTGGCCACTCTATCCTCAAAAGCACCTTTTTTCATATTTCCCAGCACCGGCCTCCAATATGCCGAACATCCGGAGCTGACTCCCACAGCCAAGGTGGCAGCCAGAACAACTCTTGCTTTCTTTCAAGGACTCTGGGAACTACTTGCATTGCCACCCAGACTTTGGGGCTGCGGGCTTTCCTGGCCACTCTATCCTCAAAAGCACCTTTTTCCATATTTCCCAGCTCGGCCTCCAATATGCCAGACATCCTGGCCTGGCTCCCACACCCAAGGTGGCAGCCCAAACAACTCTTCCTTTTTATGAACACCTCTGGGAACTACTTGCATTGCCACGCAGACTATGGGGCTGCGGGCTTTCCTGGCCACTCTATCCTCAAAAGCACCTTTTTTCATATTTCCCATCACCGGCCTCCAATATTCCGAACATCCTGGCCTGGCTCCCACAGCCAAGGTGGCAGCCCAAACAACTCTTGCTTTTTATGAACACCTCTGGGAACTACTTGCCTTGCCACCCAGACTTTGGGGCTGCGGGCTTTCCTGGCCACTCTATCCTCAAAGGCACCTTTTTTCACTTAATCCTAGCACCTGCCTCCAATATTCCGAACATCCGGAGCTGACTCCCACAGCCAAGGTGGCAGCCAGAACAACTCTTGTTTTCTTTCAAGGACTCTGGGAACTACTTGCATTGCCACGCAGACTATGGGGCTGCGGGCTTTCCTGGCCACTCTATCCTCAAAAGCACCTTTTTTCATATTTCCCAGCTCCGGCCTCCAATATGCCGGACATCCTGGCCTGGCTCCCACAGCCAAGGTGGCAGCCCAAACAACTCT